>NW_017617835.1:675269-707769 GCF_001879475.1 Ipomoea nil
TATATATATATATATGTATATATATATATATATATGTATATATATATATATATGTATATATATATATATATGTATATATATATATATATGTATATATATATATATGTATATATATATATATATATATATATATATATATATATATATATATATATATATATATATATATATATATATATATATATATATAGGGAAAATGGCACTTTTTCCCCCTATGTTATATACTTATAGCACTTTTTCCCCCTTAATTATTTAAGTGGCTCTTTTTCCCCCTGAAATGTTAAATGGACATATTTACCCTTAAAATAAATATTTCATTTATTTTTATTCTCCAATAAATTATTACTATAATTTGGTTCAAACCAGATACTATAGTAACCAAACCAAAATATTTCAATTACAATTTATAATCAAAATGCGATATTTAGAGTTTATTAAAATCGCAAACTGGAATGGCCGGTTCATGTTCCGAACTGAAAAAATAAAATACATTTATTGTTGAATTTAAACTATTTTAAAATAAAAAATAAAATTTTAAAATAAAGACGGTTCAAAATCGCGAACGGGATCCGGAACCGCCGGTTCATGATCCAGTTTTTTTTATTCTTAAATTTAATAAATTGAAATCCAAATATTGGGTTCTAGATCTGAATCATAACTGAAAACTTTTAATTCGATTGCTATAGTGTCTGGTTCAGTTCGAACCGAACCGTGGTAATCGCTACATATACGCAATAATTTGTTGGAGAAGTAAAATAAATAAAATGCTTACTTTAAGGGTAGAAATGTCAATTTAATATATTAGGGGGGAAAACCACCACTTTTAAAATAATTGAGGGGGCTAATGTGCTTACATAAATAATTGAGGGGGAAAAAGTGCTTTAAGTATATAACATAGGGGGAAAAAGTGCCATTTTCCCATATATATATATATATATATATATATATATATATATGTATACTATGAACAGTGCTTAAAATACAAACATTGTGTTTTAAATTAGTTGGTTATTTATGGTAGTTTTTAATTAGAAGTTAGCAATCCGTGTGCCCATTGAGGGAATGCATCTCATCCGTTCATCTTAGCAAATCTAATGGTTATTTCTGTCCGTATTTCTGTCCGCACCCCGGCCCGACAGAGTATTTGGGAGGATGTAAATCATGGTGACTCAACTGAACATGAACCATAGAGGCTAGACCGGTGCTCACTGCGCACAAGGAACCCCCCTCACTTTGAGAGGTTGCTCCCACACTGCCGCTGGTGAGACTCGATCCCTGGTCATTATTCCAAAGTTTCACCTCTATGACCAGTTGAGCTACCCATGCGGACATATATATATATATATATATATATATATATATATATATATATATATATATATATATATTATATTGATAATAAGTGTGGGGGAGGGAATTTAGTTTTATTATTTGTTTGCTTATGTCAAAATTTTCAAAAAATTTCACAAATATTTTACTAGTATTTTATGCAAAATAAGTATTATTTTGAAAAAAATATATTATATTTTCCTTTCTTGAAATTCATAATGTGATTGAATAATTAGTTTGACAAATTGTGATTAGTTTGTTAGCATTTCTTGTTTGATATATAGTGGCTATATTAAGTAAGCAATAAACCTGTGAGTGTTTTGAGCCATTGACCGACACTTCGGTCTTATTTTCTTTCTATTGTATGATTTCTTCCATAATTTTGTTTCTTTAGAACTTGCCTTGATTCTCTTTTAAAGCTAATTAGACCATGCATGATTCGAATGTGATTAAGGCCATTATTTGATTTTGAGCCTCACTAGCCAAATAACCGGTTTGTCCTATGATTCATTTCCCTTTGTTAACCACTTTGAGCTTTATGGCTATTCCTTTCTTTATTTCAAACCACTTTACAAGCCTTTTATATCTAAAATAATGCCTTCACCCAGCTGAATAACTAGTGGAGCAAATTTTGGATTGTGTTTGAAATCTACGTGAGTTTATGAAGAATAAGTGTGGGGGAGATCACTTACTTTTGTTAATATGATTGAGAGTGAGGCGGGTTGTATCTTCATTGCCAATATGTCGTTGGTCTTCTATGAAGAGGAAGCACTTCACGATTCAAAAAAAACAAAAAAACAAAAAAAAAAAAACATGAAAAATTGAAAAAAATGAAAAGGAAAAAAATGGAGAATGTATGTTTGAAAAGGAAATTTTTTGCTGAAAATGAGAAAGAATCAGCATTTAGTTTTGAGTTGAAGTTACCTCTAAATAAATGAATTGAGGGGTTGTTCTTGTAATACTGATGAAGAATTCTATACTTTTGAGAATGATAGTCGTGTTGAAGCATCAACAGAGGGTGTTTTTGAATGGAAATTGAAGGTGTTGGATTCTTTGTATTTATTTGCTCCCCTAGTTGAAAGCTTTTGCTTAAGTTACTTTCCTAAAAATTCCATACCTTGACCCTAGCCCTATTACAACCTGTGAAAAGTTCTTATGATTTGTGTCATGCATGACTCTTGTAGTGGTGATTGAGAAGATATGCAAGCCTATGGTAGAGAAATTTTATAGGAATGAACTTGAGTGAAATTTATACCCTTCAAACACTTGAGTGATGAGTGATATTCCTGTGAGGGCTTACTTATTTAATTCACTCAATTTTCAGACAGGGGTGCTAACTTATTAATTGCAGGGTGCTTCAGATTGTTGTTCATGATATGTTATGAGTTTTGAGAATTTCATTTTAATTTACTTTGCAAATAATATTTTGCTTGGGGACAAGCAAACGTTTTAGTGTGGGGGAATTTGATAGGCATATTTTATACTCATATTTTAGGTACATCTTTATAATAATTTTGCATTAATTATTTACTATTATATAATAAATATTTATTTTTATGTTAATAATCAATTATTAAATAAATGTTTTATTAAATTCGTAGTTAACAATTTAATTATTATTTTTAGTATTGTGGGTCCATTTCATAGCATTAAAACAAAACAAATAAAAGAATTGTATATGTTTCTTTTCTTCAATTCGTGTAGCAGTAGTGAGAAGTGGAAAGGGAATTCTTCAACTTCAGCGGAAACTTCGTGGACCGATTCTTGCGACAAGAACGAGTAGCAGCGGAGACTTCATCTATCGGCGCAATAATAGAAATTCCACGGTGAAAATTGATTTGAAAATAATTCAATACGTGTATAAATAACAGAAGGATTTTATTATTCAACGTTCATTCTTTCCCTCTCGAATATTTTTGAAGGTTGTTATCATGTCCATTTGTGGCTAATTTCTTCTAGTTGGTTTAGTGAATTGAAGTCTCGGAGTTCAGTACGCTGTAAGGTTATTTATTTATTTTTATTATAGAATTTCTATGCATTTGAGTATTAAATATTCTTCTAAATTATATGAATAATTGTGTCATTTAATTGCTAGGGAGGCCTACTGGTTATTTATTTGATATAATTATTTGCTATATTAGTTAATGTTGTGTTACAAATTAATCTAATATTCAGTAGCAACTGAGGGTAATTATTGACGGCTTAGTGATAATTGGACTCAAGTAGAATATTTTCCTAAATTAAATGCAACCGCTTGTGCTTGTGTTATTTAGTTTGTCAGTTTTCCTAGTTCCTATTGCTGCTATTAAATTAAATCTATAGCGCTTGTATGTCTTAGGTTATTTAGTAGTTAGGGGTAATTAAACCGCATGTGCTTTAGTTACCTACAACTAAGGGAAAACGGAAATGAAATAATTTCACGACAAATATTCAATTGCATATTAATTACTTTATGAATCAATGATCAGCGTTAAACTCCGGTGGTGGATCTTTACTAACCAAAGTTTTCTATTATAAGTGTTTCAATATATTATTTTCATCGCTTTATTCGTTCTATTAAATTACTTGTTTATTTAAATTCTCTTTTATTTTATCTTTATTCTCGATATATTCCAAACCCCCCATTATTTCTTTGAGCACAAAAGTTAGACTAGTTACTCCTCGTGGGATCGATCCTTACTCCCGCTACTACGTTTGTAAGGTTTTAATTTGGGAGCCTACGACAGCTCACCAGTAATCATGCGGTGTGTAGGGCTACGGCTGGCTGCGTCCACCGAATGATGGGATATCAGTGTGTAGGGCCATAGTCTATGAGGATCTTTGCCCACCGATTGAGTATAGCTCAGCGGTAAGCCGGGCTTGATCCGCTATGGTCCACCGACTGTGCGCATCGACGGTGTGTAGGGTCGTAAGTCCCCCCTTGTAAAGGGGATCACGGTCCACCAACTGGGTGCGTCAGCTGTGAGCCGGATCGTGGTCCGACGTTGAGTTCGTCAGTGGTTCTCAAAGGGTTGGTTGCGATCAACTCCCCTCATACTGCGGTACTGAGGTAGGGTGCTGCGGGGCCGTGTTAATCCTATAAACGTTAACCTTCATGTTCGGAGCATGCGATTGGTCCCGTGGCGCCATCAACGATTATGTGATATGAGTGATGTTTGAATGATGATGTGTTTGAGTTGAAAAGTGAACTGTGACCTTAGATACATATTCCATATGATGTTATCTCTACTTAACTGTTTATCATTGATTTATGTGCTTATCCCTACTTGTTGAGTCTATTCCCGGTTTTAAAAGCTAGAGTCTCGTAAGTATATATCTTCCTGCTTCAAAATGGTTTTCCTATATATATATATATATATATATATATATATATATATATATATATACCTATATTGTATTTCAACGCGTTGGAGTGGGTTACCAGCATCGCTCGCTGAACAGATATATTTGGCTTTCAGGCACAGATGAGTAGATCCCAGAGCGCGCTAGAGATCCGAGGCGTAGAGTAGCTAGTTTCCCTTTCGGCCTGTGTGCCATGCTTATGTATTGACATTAATTGAGGATTTTAGTTAGTTAGCATGTGCACCTGGGTTCTCTAGCTCAGGTGTGGCATAACACCCCATACTCTTATGTTATATTTCGGGATTTAATGAGAATTTATCTTTATTATACAAGTTTTAAATGTTCCAAAATTTCGGGGTGTTACACTAGCCCGGCGTGCATACGATAGGCCTAGCATCCAGCCTTGTAGGCCAACCCCACAGCACCGGGCTCACGAGGTGCAATCGGTCGTACCGCCTTCGCCTCCTCCGACCGAGGAGCGTGCAGTGAATGAGGACCCGTGTAAGACGTCTAAATATTTTCGTTACCACAAGTCGTACACCCACAACACGGAAGAATGTTATTACTTGAAAAAGATCATGGAGGGGATCATCCAGTAAGGGACGTCGCCTCCCAACCAGTGGCGAAGGAGATCTGCGACTAAGGAATACGACGACCCCTTGGAGGCGGTCGAAGGCAACCACGGTAAGCAGCCGGCGACCGATGAGGGTGAAGCCCAGTGGAGACAGAAGCCGGTTATCAACATTATAGTCGGCGGACCTCCATCGAGCATCTTTGCTTAAAATTCCGCGCACCGAGCGGAGTAGGTATGGTGCGTTGCGACAGGAGGGCCACCCGCGACTGCTACCTGCAAGTTTTCCGAGGTATGGGCAAACGGGAGATGCAAGTTCATGAGATTACGGAGCGACCCCTGAAGAAGACGATGCCTCCTCGTCCCGAGCCGGCCGTGGAGCTGGAGGAAGTTGAGATTGATCCTGAGTGACCGGAAAGACGAGTGAGGATCGGAGTCGGCCTCCGAGAAGAGGTCATGAGAGTGCTTCGAGAAAACCGGTTGGTCTTCGCGTGGGGACCCGAAGATATGCCCGGAGTGGACAGGTCCATCATCTCTCACCGGCTCGCCGTTGACCTTGGTCATCGACCTGTGATCTAGAAGAAGCGATACGTGGCTAACGATCGAAGAGAGTTCTTAAAAAAAGAGGTAAATACGCTGTTGGCCGCTGGCCATATCCGGGAAGTCAAGTATCCGGAATGGTTAGCGAATGTGGAACTCATACCAAAACCACTAGCCTGGCGGATGTGTGTAGATTACAGCGACCTTAACAAAGCCTGCCAAAAGAACCCTTTTCCTTTGCCCAGGATTGACCAGTTGGTCGACGAGACGGCAGGGTCGGCGTTACTGAGTTTCATGGATGCCTTCCGAGGGTATCACCAAATCTACATGCACAAGACCGATGAGGAGAAAATGGCATTCCTGACCCCAGATGGCGTGTACTGTTACCAGGTCATGCCCTTTGAACTCAAAAACGCGGGTGCCACGTATACACGAATGGTCGCCTAGTTGTTTCAGGATCTGTTGGGAAAATCCATGGTGGCATACGTGGATGATATGCTAGTGAAGAGTCAGGAAGAAGTCAGTCATGCCAGGGACTTAGCCGACTACTTCCAGGTAATGCTTAAGTATAATTTACGACTTAACCCCAAGAAATGTGCCTTTGCAGTACAAGGGGGAAAGTTCTTGGGATACATGGTAACCAAGAGGGGCATTGAGCCCAACCCCGAGAAGGTGCAGGCCATAATGGATATGCAACCTCCCAGCACCGTTAAGCATCTGCAACGACTGACCGGTCGATTGGCCTCCCTAAGCCGCTTCCTAAGCAAGTCGGCGGATAAGACTGTGCCCTTTTTCGAGGCCATGAAGAAGAAAGAGCGTTTCACGTGGACGGCTGAGTGTCAACAATCCTTTGAAGAGCTGAAAAGATACCTTTCCACACCTCCAGTGCTGTCCAACCCCCAGGTTGGCGAACCTTTATTCTTATACATGGTGACGTCCCCCAAGGCTGTGAGCTCGGTACTTGTCCGAGAGGAAGAACGGACTCAACACTTGGTGTATTATGTGAGTCGCTCCCTGAAGTCGGCTGAAAGTCGGTACATGCCTCTGGAGAAAATAGTTTATGCCTTGGTGATCATAGTGCGAAAGTTGGCACCCTACTTCCAGGCTCACACCGTCCGAGTCCTGACCGACCAACCTCTGGGAAGTGTGTTGTGAAATCCCACGTCGTCCGGACGACTCGTGAAATGGGCAATAGCGCTGACCCAATACGGAATCGAGTAACAGCCTCGGCCTTCGATTAAGGGGCAGGCCTTGGCCGACTTCTTGGTCGAGTGCACTGCAGGAGAGGATGACAAGGTCGCAGTCTCGGAGGATGTCCCCAGCGAATGGTGGGAGATGCATACGGATGGAGCAGCATGTCGCCAGCACTGTGGCGGCGGTGTCATGCTAGTTACGCCCGAAGGGTTCAGGCTCTACTACGCTCTGAGCTATCTGTTTCACACATCCAATAATGAGGCCGAGTACGAGGCAGTACTGGGAGGTCTACGACTTGCCAAGACGTTAAGGGTGGACCGCCTATGGATCAAGACTGACTCATGCTTGGTGGTGGGATAGGTGTCCGGAACCTGCGAAGCTAAAAACACCCGGATGACCCAATACAAAGAGAAGATAGTGGAATTATTAAAGGGATTCGTTGCATACGAGATAGAGTACATTTCGCGGGCCGACAATACGGAGGCGGATATACTTTCAAAAACCGCCTTGGAAGATGTGCCGGACGATCTTGTGAGGATTTGTCAAAAGGAGGAGTGGCTTTGACCCAGCATAGAAAAAACAACCACTGAGATTCAACAAGTGACGACCCAGGAATGGGACCACAACAAAAACCCGGAAATGTTTTGGATAGAAGACATTCGTCGTTACAAAGAGAAGGGGGAACTGCCAGACCACCCCGGAGTCGCCGCTCGGGTTCGCCGCAAGGCTCCGTCGTTCGAGATTATAGATGGGCAGTTGTATAAGAGATCGTTTGGGGGTCCTCTCCTCAAATGCCTACTCAGAACAGAGGCAGAGAGGATAATGGATGAGGCCCACTAGGGAATATGCGCGGCCCACCAAGGCGCACACACACTCTCCCGGAAGTTAGTCGTTCAGGGCTACTATTGGCCTACTATAATGCGAGACTGCATAGAGTGGATAGCCAAATGCGTGGTATGTCAGGCATTCGCCCGGAAAGATACTCAGCCTGCTACCTTTTACACGCCAGTCACCACGGCCATCCCATTCGCAAAATGGGGTGTTGACCTGCTAGGACCTTTACCGGTCGCCCCCAGACTTCTAAAGTTCTGCGTGGTGGCTATCGATTACTTCACCAAATGGATTGAAGCCGAGCCGCTGGCCACCATCATCGAGTATCAATGTCGACGCTTTCTTTGGAAGAAGGTGATTTGTCATTTCGAGCTACCCGAACACATAGTCATTCCCGGTTTTGAAAGCTAGGGTTCGTAGGAGATACCTTCATGCTTAAAATGGTTTTCGTATATCTATATATATCTCTATATGTATTGTATTTCAACGCGTTGGAGTGGGTTACCAGTATCTCTCGCTGAACAGATATATTTGGCTTTCAGGCACAGAGGATTAAGGCACTGGAGCGCGCTAGAACTGGAGCGTGGATGTAGAGTAGCTTACCTTTCGGCCTGCGCGCCATGTTATGCATTTACATTTCTGAGGATATTAGCTAGTTAGCCTGTGCACCTGGGTTCTCTAGCCCAGGTGTGGCATAGCACCCCGTACGCATGTATTATACTTTGGGATTTAATGAGATTCTATCTTTACTATATAAGTTTTAAATGTCTTGAAAATCTGGGGTGTTACAGTTGGTATCAGAGCCTAAGTTTGACCCTTGGAAAAGACTCTTAAGACCGGACTTTAGGACATTAGGCTTGAACTCTAGGTACCTAGGAACATAGGACTCAGGAATCTTAGGACGCGCGGTGAGATTGTGAAACCTACACATAACCTCCCCGCACTTTACCCTTCCCTATTCTAAAACCTTCCCCCACTTATCACTCCGTAAGAAGAGCACCGAACTCTAAATTAACATTCTTATCAACATTTACCAGAAAGACGATAGCATGGCACCGAACAGAAGACAATCAAGGACTCCAGAGCCCGCCACCGATGACCCCTTAACCCAGACCCTACAACAACTAACACAGGTCGCACAAGCACTAAGCGATGTAGCCCTTCGCAACAACAGACCCCCACCACCTCCATCGAACGCGAACTCGGACATCGCCCGACAAGTTTCAAATCACCGACCACCCACGTTCTCAGGGGAAGAGGACCCCACGGTCCTAGAAGAATGGATTCGGACTCTTGACAAAATTCTAGGGGTAGTAGAATGCCCGGAGGAACGTCGCGTAGAGATAGCCTCGTTCTACTTCGGACACGAGGCCGATCTCTGGTGGATCCATGAGGGGCCCACTTACCGACAAGAACCGGGGTTCAACTGGGAGAGCCTCAAGGCACGACTACGGGAACGATTTTATCCAACCCACGTAAAAGCATCCATGTACGAAGAGTTTCTCCATCTGAAACAAGGAACGGCCACCGTCATGGAATACCACAAACGATTCCTCGAACTGGCACGCTTCCCGCCAGAGCTAGTCCCCACCGAGGTGACCAAGATAGAAAGATTCGTATCGGGCCTCAACTTCGAAACCCGGAAGGCACTAGTGGTGAGCAGGCCTCGGACCCTCAACGAGGCTTACTCCAGTGCCGCAAATCTCTATCGAATCCAACTACTCCAACGTGGGGTTCAGGAACAAATACGAAAGAGAAACACCGGAAGCGGGGCGCCACCCGTAAAAAGGACGAGAAATGACACCGGCGCAAGACCGGGCAACCTGGCCAATCAGAGGCCGCCCCTGGGAAACAATGAAACTAATACAAGGAGCTTCCCTTGCCCGAAATGCAACAAAAGCCATAGGGGCAAGGATTGCATGGGAAAGCCCCGGCGATGCTTCAACTGCGGAGAGGAAGGACACAAGGCCTTCCAGTGCACTCAGACCCAAAGACCACGCCCCACCACCGGGGGTCAACACGGGGGCACCGGCCACCAAGGAAACTACGGCGTGCCCGGGAAGATATTTGTTATGAGCCACGCTCAAGCCAACCTCGGGAACGAGGATGACCTCGGAGAGGGAAACCCAATCCCGGAAGACGAGGACCATGCGAACCCCGCCGAAGAAAATCAAGAGGGTGAATTTTGTTTAGGATAAGCCGTCGAAACCCCCTTGTAAACACCCCCTTAGTAGAACCGCTTACTTAGCTTAATTATTTCGGAATTATTATAAATAAAGACTTTGATCAAATTTTGACTTCACTACGGGGCCCGCGCTAGAACTGGAGCGTAAATGTAGAGTAGCTTCCCTTTCGGCCTGCGCGCCATGTTATGAATTTACATTTCTGAGGATATTAGCTAGTTAGCCTGTGCATCTGGGTTCTCTAGCCCAGGTGTGGCATAGCACCCCGTACGCATGTATTATACTTTGGGATTTAATGAGATTCTATCTTTACTATATAAGTTTTAAATGTCTTGAAAATCTGGGGTGTTATAGGTGGCGCCGACATGATGCCTTTTGGAGGAAGGACGAGGAGCCTTCTTCGTGCCCTCTTTCTCCAGTCTCGACCGCTTAGAAGGAAGGGGGCGATGCGGCGACCCGAAGTTAATCTTCTTCCCTTTCATAGGGGAGCGACCCATGGTTGATCAAAAGGAGTGGGAAAAGACACAAGGAGCAGGGCGCTATTTATAGGGTCTCGAGTGAGAAGGAAGGAATCTGAACGGCCCCGGAGAATCAGGAAAATTACGAGAGATCTGGGCGTTACTCGTCCATTAAGGGCAATAAATAGAGAGAGATTTGCGGATATTGGAAAGTGAGGGACTAGTTGATGGGGTATGGACCTCGGCCCAAGAAGGATAGAGAAAGTCCGAAAAGAATGGAGAAGCCCAAAGAAAAATAGGGAAGCCCAAGAAGAAAGAAATACGGCCCAAGGAGTGAGAGTCGGACCGATCCCGAGGTCGGGACGAGGACTCGGCCAGAAGGGTAGAGAGCCGTTGGAAGACATTAAAGAGGACATTGAAGAGCCTAGCCAATGAGCCGTTGGGAGGCCCAGTAACGGCAGCCCAACGGCCCTGCGATATAATTAGCATTCACGACCCCTTAATGTACTTTAAAAAACCGAATTAAGGAGGGTCTACTATATAAAGGCCTCTCCAAATATGTAAAACAGGCGAGTCCATGCCTAGAGAATAGAGAAACACTTTTTGCTACTTTTACTCATTCCTTTCTATTTTTCAAGCCTTATTGAAAGGTGAATCCACGAACTAAGGTTGTGTTGGACCTCCCTGGGCCCAAAAACCCTAAAACCAACACTTTTTGTTACGTAACGTTCTTAAATTTTGTTTTTTTGAATAAATATATTATTTTCAGTTACGTTCTTAAGTTTCATTTTTCTAATAAGAATACTTTTTTAAGTTACATTCTAAAATTTTATTTTTCAAATATATATATTTCTTAAATTATATATTGTACCTTCCAAAAAAAAAACATAAAAGACATTTTAGGAACGTTTAAAGTATGAACCAATAAGTATGTTTTCCTCTCGCCCTTTTCGCGAGCTGTGTCCGTTTAGGGTTTGTCTTTTCCTTGGCCGTTGACTGCCGCCGCTTTCTACTCGAGGTTTGCACGTCCGACATGGCAAACCCAAATATCTCTGCACTCTGCGCAAACTTGACGTTGGTCGACGTTGATGATGAGGACATCTCTGTACAATTGACGAATGCACCGATTGATCATGCTGAACCGGATGGCGTTTTTTACGCTGTTGGAAGACTAGTTACGGATCGATCAGTGAGGCTACCATTCTTTGAGGATACTATGGCGGGTGTTTGGAAGCTAGCCATGGGTGTCAATATTAGTGAGCTACAACCCCGCAAATATCTCCTTCGTTTCTACCATGAAGCAGACATTAATCGGGTGGTGAACGAAGGCCCCTGGACGTATGAACAGAATTTGTTGATCATGAAACGAATCTAGCAAGGAGAGGATCCGGAATCTGTGCCTCTTATGCATGCAGATTTTTGGATCCAGATCCATTCCTTACCCATTGGATTCCGGTCTGAAGTTATTGTACCTGCGATCGGATCCTTTCTGGGATCCTTAATCCACACAGATGAACGGAACTTTGATGGCACAATGAGAACTTTTTACCGTGTCTGTGTGGAAATTGATGTTACCAAACCGCTGAAAAAGCATATGAAGTTGAAGAAGGATAATGGCAGTTGGGCTTTCGTGGATTTCAAGTATGAACGACTCCCGACCTTTTGCTTCTTGTGTGGTATTATCGGCTATGGGGACAGGATATGCCATAAGCGCATACAAGGGATTGATTTACATACTGAAAAACCTTTTGGCACGTATATGCGGGCTGGTGCTGGTAGAAGAACTCCTTCTACTGGCCAACGATGGATCCCACCTCAGGCAACGGTGAAACGGAGAAGCTGGAAGTCGCCCTTCATGGAGACTACTGCTTCGCAGCAGACGATAGATGGCGTTACTAAGGGGATAGAAGTAGCGTCTCCATTGGGTCTGGAGGTCCCAGCTGATGCAATGTTATCTGTTGCCGACCCAAAACGCAGACGTGTCGATGGCGATGCTTCTTCCACTGATTCAGAATCGAGAATGGAGTGTGATGTCTAGAATAGGTCAAAAAACTTGTTGAGGGCGTGTACTGGTGTTTCCCAGTCCCGCCGAGCATTATGAGTATTATTTGCTAGAACTGTCGCGGTATGGCCAATCTGCGAACGGTTCAAGAGATCTTGGCTATGGAGTTCAGGATGAGGCCAACTTTTATTTTTTTGATGGAAGCTAAGGTACGAAGGGATCGTGCAGAGAGGCTGCGTATTAAGTTGAATTATGATGGACTTTTCTTTGTTGATGGTGGTGGGACGAAGGGTGGTTTAGCTCTCTTCTGGAAGGATCGTAATATAGCTAGTTTGATCTCATTCTCGCAACAGCATATTGATATTGAGGTCAGACTATCGGGGCTACCTCGATGGCGTCTAACTTGTTTCTATGGATTCTCGGACAAGGAGAATAGACAGCAGTCCTGGGATTTGGTATGTGAATTACACTCCAAATTGGATAGTAGCTGGAGACTTCAATGACTTAGCTGCTCAATCTGAGAAACGAGGAGTTCATATCCATCCAGTTGGCCTGATAGAGGGTTTCAATAAGGCCTTAGAGAACTGCGGGCTGATGGATTTGGGGATGAAAGGGAAGCCCTTTACGTGGGAATGAAGTCGTGGTCGGGAGAACTGGGTAGAAGAAAGATTAGATCGCGCGGTCGCAGGAGTGGAGTGGAGTATGTTGTATCCGCATGCTACAGTCCTAAACGTGGAAACGCTGAATTCTGATCATTCTGCGATATTCATTGACGTTGAGAAACCGCAGGATAAGGCGAGGAAGAGAAGATTCATGTTTGAGAATGCTTGGTTAAAGGAGAATGGTCTGAAGGAAATTGTTTGCCATGCTTGGAATCAATCTGCGGGAGAAGAGCTACCCAGGAAGCTAGAAATCTGTAGCAGTCACCTTCGTGCATGGGGCGGTGATTTGGGAAAACAGTTACAGAAGAAAATTGAGGCCCTACAAAAACGACTTAATGTGTTAAGGAATCGGCGTGATACAGAAACCTTAATGCAAGTGCGAAATATTGATGCTGAATTAAGAGACTTAATGGAACAACATGTTTTTTGGCGTCAAAGGGCAAAACAACATTGGCTACCTTCGGGAGACAGGAATACTAAATTTTTTCATGCATATGCTTCACATCGTCGCAAGAAGAATTTTCTGGGAAGGTTACGTGATGAGTCAGGGGCTTGAAAAGAAGCAGCTCACTTACCTAAGTTGGCGCAAGAGTAGTACACGAACATTTTCACTATATATGATGCTCAAATAGGGGACAGTCTTGTGTTTTTCCAAGAAAAGGTCAGTGATGCTATGAATACCTATTTGTTACAAAGTTCACAGTAGAGGAGGTCAGGGAGGCTATCTTCAGTATGGCGCCAGATAAGTCTTCGGGTCCGGACGGATTTAATCCCGCTTTCTACCAACATTTCTGGAGTGAGATTGGTGCTGAGGTCTCTCATTATGTGCTTACATGCATCAGACAGTGCAATATTCTGGTTGGTATTAATGATGCGCATATTACTTTGATACCCAAGAAGTCACCACCAGAGTGTATGGGTGACCTACGTCCCATTGCACTATGTAATGTAATATACAAGGTTATTGCGAAAATGCTGGCAACCCGGTTGCAAAGTATTATTGGAGATATAATCTCAGACACGCAGAGTGTTTTCATCCCCGGGAGGTTGATCACGGATAATGTCCTTATTGCGTCAGAGGTGTTGCACTTCCTTAAACACAAACAGTTTGGAAATTATGGGTGGTCTGCTCTTAAACTAGATATGGCTAAGGCGTACGACCGGATGGAGTGGTCTTATTTACAAGAGATTATGAGCCGTATGGGGTTTGCTGAAGAATGGATTAATCTTGTTATGATGTGTGTGACTACTGCACATTATCGGGTTATAGTCAATGGTGAGCTATCTGATTTAATTATTCCTACGCGAGGGCTTCGGCAGGGTGATCCTTTATCACCTTATTTGTTTATCATATGTGCTGAAGGTTTTTCTTACCTACTAGCTCGGTGTGTTTAGACAAAATCTCTTTCTGCGTGTTCAGTTGCACGAGGTGCGCCCGGGATCTCCCATCTATTCTTCGCTGATGATAGCCTTGTGTTCTTTAAAGCTACAGTTGAGGAAGCCATGGTGGTTAAGAACTGTCTGCTTGAGTATGAACGTATGTCGGGTCAAGCAGTGAATTTCTCCAAATCATGCATTATCTTTAGTAGGAATGTGGGAGTGCAAACTGGCAATGCAGTAGCGGCTACCTTTGGAATGCACAGATCCGATTCTTCGGGTAAATATTTGGGGTTGCCGCTTGGTATTGGGAGAAACAAGAAAGAGGTTTTTCGCTATATTGAGACTAAGTTGCAGCAACGCTTCCGGGGATGGAATAACAAAATTCTCTCAAGAGCAGGTAAGGAGGTTCTGCTTAAAAGTATTGCTCAATCTCTCCCTACTTATACTATGAGTATGTATTATCTTCCTATTACCTTTTGTGAATCTTTGGAAAGGCTCATGAATCGGTTCTGGTGGAACGCGAAAGGTGCTGGAAGGAAAGGTATGCATTGGCTCTCATGGTCACGCATGTGTATGCCAAAATGTTATGGAGGTCTCGGATTTAAATGTCTGCATGAGTTTAATGTGGCCCTCCTTAGCAAAACAGGGATGAAGAATTTTATCGCAGCCTGATTCAATTGTGGCAAAAATTTTCAAGACCAGATACTTCCCGAGAAGCTCTTTTCTTGAGGCAAATATAGGGGCCAATCCAAGCTATTGTTCGCGGTCAATCTTGGCGGGGCAGGCGATCCTAAAACAGGGTTCCTTTCGCCGCATTGGCAATGGTCGGCAGACGCGTATATGGGGAGACCCTTGGATGCCGGATGTCGAAAACCTATATCCTCTTACTTCAAGATCAGAACATCATGGTTCGGCGATGGTTTCCGCCCTTATTGATTCGGTCAGTGCTAGTTGGGATATTCCGTTACTCAATGAATTATTTTGTGCTAGAGATGTCGATTTAATTGTGCAGCTGCCAGTTTCGCCTGAGTATGAGGGTAAATGGTGTTGGCGTGGTGATCTGCGTGGCATATTTTCGGTTAAGCAAGGCTATCGTTTACCAATGGGGAACACAGATAATGGTAACTCGTCATTTACAGCTTGGGGGTCCATATGGTCACTTCGGATTCCACCCAAGTTCCTCAATTTTTTATGGCGGTGTGGACGGGCAATTCTTCCGGTACGAACTAATCTAACCAGTCGTGGTATCCCTATTGATCATACGTGCCCTTTATGTCAGTTATACCCTGAAACTGTGTTGCATCTTATGAGAGATTGCCCTTACACTCGTGATTTGTGGAATGATGTACCGCCCATTATAACTAGCGCCAATTCTGATTCACTGGAAGAATGGTTGGCTGGTTGGCTAGGAGCTAAGGACACTGAAGTTAAGCATGTTTTTGTAGCTCGTTGCTGGACGGTGTGGAAGGCTATGAATGATTTTGTTTGGAGTCACATTCCATGGTCTCTGGAAGGGGTGATGGCGCAGGTTAATAATCTTTTGGAAAGTTGGCAGACTACCAACTCCAGCACCACTCATGTGCATGTGAATGGACCGACAATTGTGGATAATGGTGTCACGCCTCAAGCCTTATACTTCATTAATGTAGATGCTACTATCTTCGCTGAAAGGAATGAGGGTGGGGTGGCAGCGGTGGTTCACGATAGGCAGGGGACATTTATAGCGGGTCGGAATAAAACGGTACGATGTCTTCAAGATCCACACCTTGCGGAGGCGATGGGTATAAAAGAGGCGTTATCCTGTGCAATGGAGTGCGGGTGGCGAAATCTGGTGATCTTGTCAGATTGTCAGTTGGTTTGTTCTTCCTTGAGGTCCTCGGCTCTTTATAACTCTTATGCGGGTTGTGTCCTCAATGATTGCTTTAGTCTAAAACGGCAGTTTGATTATGTGTCGTTTCGTTTTATCTATAGATCAGCGAATAAGATTGCTCATGTGTTGGCACGTGATGCTTCTTCACTGTCTGGTCCTCGTAGTTGGTTTTCAGATTATCCTTTATGTATTCAGTAGTTGATTTCTCATAATTAATATATTCGATGTTTTCCTTCCAAAAAAAATAAAATATATTGTACCTTCCACAAGATTTTTCTCATTCTTTCAGTTACGTTCTTAATTTTTTTTTTAAAATAAAGATACATTTGCCAGTCCCGTTTTTAATTTTTTTTTTCAAATACAGATATTTCTCAAATTACATATTGTCCCTCCCACGAGATTTTTCTCATTCTTTTAGTTACATTCAGAAATTTCATTTTTCAAATAACGATATTTTTTTTTTCAAATAAAGATACTTTATTCAATTATGTTCTTATAATTCTTATAGTTGAAGTAGCTTGGTGGACAAAAGTTTACTTTTTGCACAAGAGGTTAAGGGTTCAAAACTCAACTTGAATATCCACATTTCTTTTTGTTTCATAACAAGTACTACGTAGTACTTAAGAATTATCTGTAGCCGTGTTGGTAATGCTAATAATATTTAATGCGATTTTGTGGTTTTAATTAATTTTGACATCTTCATGGTTTGGATTTATTCATTAATTATTTATGGGTATGGATGGTTGGAGTAGCTTGTGTGGCTCTCATTCAATCATGCTATATAATGACATTACTCCTCCTATTTTAGTGATAAAATTCTAATACGTCTATGGAAGACAAAGACGGTGATGGTGAATCGAAATCCCAAGGGTCGTTATATCATAGACTGCGGTGTACATATGCACCACGGTAAAAAATGGCGCCGTTTCTTTAAGTTAAGAAACGGCCCGCCGTTATAGTTAACGGAGTCCGCTTATTTGGTGTATTAAACACCAACTGACACTACAATATATCTAAACCGAGACTGCATTACTATCAAAATGATACTGTAGTTATAGTGAAATGAAACTGTAGTGTATATAAAATGAAACTGAATAACATTTCACATATTTAAGTGTATATTGTACAATGGAGCTGTAATTATATCAAAATGATCATGTAGTTGTGTTTTAATGAAACTATAGTGTATATAAAATAAAATTAAATAACATTTTCACATATTTGAGTCTATAAATATCGAATGAAACTATAGTTATATCGAAATGAAACTGTAGTTGTGTTGAACTGAAACTGCAGTATATACAAAATGACACTGAATAACAGGGTTACTTTTTGCGAAAGGGTGCGAAACGGCGGAAATCAAACACCGTTTCTTTTCATTTAACAAAAGGACGCGCGGTGCATGATATAATTTGCCAAATCCCAACAGCCAGGCCAGGAATTTTGCAAGGGCAGGCTGGGCCCTTGCTCAGGGCCCACTCTTGGAAGGGGCCCACCATCCTATCTCATTACCTCTTATATATATTATATAGAATTTTCAACATATAGTTATGTGATATACATTTATGATCATAAATTCTAAGTTGGCTAATATGGTAAGATTTCTGGTTCGAATGCTCCTGGGGCAAGGGATCAAATCCCCTTACATGAACCCCGGGGAAGCACTAGTTGTTGTCACTGTGCGACCAAGACGCCCGCATGCCTTCCTTCTGAATGAGCTCTTCCATTCCGAACCCCAAGGAAGCACTAGTTATTGTCATTGTGCGACCAAGACGCCCGCATGCTTTCCTTCTCAATGAGCTCTTCCAAGAGGTTACAACATCCACACTTTCCTTTTGTTCGCGAGTGATATTGCGAAGCGTCACTTTCCAATCTCTTTGAAGCCACCATTTAATCCCATCAATGTGATCGCATGTAGGGCCTCTCAACTCAGTATTGCCAGTTAGCCAGTTGAGGACTCTCCCCGCATCGGATTGAATCCCGACATCTCTTATCCCCATCTTCCACGTCCAAGCAAGGCCTTTCGCAATGACCTCAGCTTCAACAATGGTTGCATCCTTGTGTATCGATTTGCCGTAGAAATCGCCCATCCACTTGGAATAATACATCCTTGTGTATCTCATCACTGTTGAGAATTTGCAGCCATGTTTGCAATTAGATTTCTTGCAGCCTCTGATGTCTTGTCAACTAAAGCACCTCCACTCGCAACATCAATCTTGCTGCGTTTTAACGAATACACGGGGCTAACCTTTTACTGGTAGTACGTTTTTAAACGTATCACATTCCAGATCCGATCAATAGGCTCCCCTTCTAAGGTTTCCAACTTGTTAGTGCCTGCTTGAATTACGGCAGCTCTCCGTAGGGTCCCTCCTACTTGACTGCGAACTTTCCCCCTTCAGTGGGTCGGCTAGCCTGTCGATCACGCAAAAAAAGGTCCCCGACTTGGTTTAAAGCTCGGGGTCGGATTCGCTTGTCATGATACCTCTTGACAGCCTGCTGGTATTCCACCATGTGAGCGTGAGATGCTTCCCTTCGCTCTTCCAGGAAATTCTTCTCGATCCTAAGGCTTTCCTCGTTTCCTTCATCGGTGTAATGGCGAACCCTATGAGTGGGCTCGAAGACCTCTATGGGCACCTTCGCTTCAGAGCCGTATGCTAACGAGAACGGGCTTTCGCCAGTAGCTCGCCTCTGGGTGGTGCAATACGCCCACAAGACGTGGTCCAACTCATCATCCCAGTTACCTCCCACGTCTTCTAACTTTTTACGAATACCGTCCACAATGGTGCGGTTCACGTTCTCGACCTGTCCGTTGGCTTGAGGATAAGCAACCGACACCTTGGTATGTCAAATGCTGTGTCGTTGACAGAAATCCGCGAAGGGTTGACAATCAAACTGTCGACCATTGTCACTGACTAAGTGCTCGGGCAATCCAAAACGACATATCACTTTCTTCCATAAGAAGCGCCGACACTAATACTTAGTGATGCTTACGAGAGGCTCAGCCTCCACCCACTTGGTGAAGTAATCGATGGCCAACACGCAGAACTTAAAACGCCCCGGGGCGACCGGCAGAGGGCCTAGCAGGTCGACTCCCCATTTAGCGAACGGAATGGCAATTGCGACTGGAGTGTAGAAGGTGGCTGGTCGAGTGTCCTTCCGTGCGAACGACTAACACACAGTGCACTTTGCTATCCAGTCGACGCAGTCTCTCATCATGGTAGCCCAATAATAACCATGGACAATTAACATACGTGCAAGGGTCTGAGCACCCTGATGCGCCACGCATATCCCACGATGGGCCTCGTCTATTATTCTCTCCGCCTCCGGTCGGAGCAGGCACTTGAGGAGGGGGCCTCCAAATGACCTTTTGTACAGCTGCCCATCTACGATCTCAAAGGAAGGGGCTTGTCTCTGGACTCGGGCTGCGACCGTGGGGTCGTCAGAAAACTTTCCCTCTTCTTTGTAACGCCGGATGTTTTCGATCCAGAACATTTCTAGATTCTTAGCGCGATTCCAGTCCGGGATTGTTACCTGCTGAACTTCTTTGCCGGGCTCTTCGATGCTGGGTCAGTTCCTCCCTTTGACAGATTCTTAGGAGATGATCCGACACTCCTACCTAGGCGATCTTCGACAAAATGTCGGCTTTCGTGTTCTCGGCCCGCGAGATATGTTCTATCTCGTATGCGGAAAACCGTTTCAGTAACTCCGCAGTCTTCTCTTTGTATTGCACCAGCCGAGTGCTCTTACCTTCACAGGTTTCGGATACCTGTCCAACCACAAGACGCGAGTCCGTCTTAATACGCAGACGATCGACTCCTAAGGACTTGGCGAGCTTGATGCCTCCCAGCATAGCTTCATACTCTGCCTTGTTGTTGGATGCCTGAAATTGATAGCTCAGAGCGTAGAATAGTCGGAATCCTTCCAGAGTGATTAACATAACTCCACCGCCACAATGCTGGCTACTCGCAGCTCCGTCGGCATGTTGCTCCCACCATTCTCCCGTATCTTCTCCCGAAGTTGGGATTCCATCGACTTCTCCCACTTTGCACTCGACCATGAAGTCAGCCAACGCTTGCCCCTTGATTGAAGGGCGGGGTTGGTACTCAATTCCATATTGGGTCAATTCCACGGCCCACTTGACGAGTCGTCCTGAGGACGTGGGGTTACGTAGCACGCCTCCTAAGGGTTGATCAGTTAAGACCCGGACAGTGTGTGCCTGAAAGTAAGGTGTCAACTTCCGCACTCTGACCACTAGTGCATACACCACCTTTTCCAGGGGTGTATAGCGAGTCTCGGCCGATTTCAAAGATCGGCTGACGTAATAAACCAGATGCTGAGCCCACTCTTCTTCCCGAATGAGCACTGAACTGATAGCCTTGGATGATACCGCTAAGTACAGATACAGGGGTTCACCGACCTGCGGAGTAGATAATATAGGAGGCGTCGAGAGGTACCTCTTCAACTCTTCGAAAGACTCTTGACACTAGGAACCGACTTAAAGCGGCCAGTCGGCCGGTCAATCTTTGAAGATCTTTTATAGTGCTGGGAAGTTGCATGTCCATGATGGCTTGGACTTTCTCGGGGTTCGACTCAATGCCCCGTTTGGTCACCATGTAGCCCCGAAATTTCCCTCCTTGCACGGCAAAGACGCATTTTTCAGGGTTGAGCCGTAGGTTGTATTTAAGAATTATCTGGAAGCACTCGGATGTGGCCGGTAGCCAGCAACGTGCTCACCTCCTTCTTCACAAATTCTCTTCGGTCGTTGGCTAAATATCGCTTTTCTAAATCACGGGTCGATGGCTGGGGTCTTCCGCGAGTCAGTGAGAAATGATAAAACGGTCCACACCCAGCATGTCCTCTGGCCCCCAGGCGGTTCTCACGGAGCACACGTATAACTTTTGCTCGTATATCCTCCCTGAGGCCGACTCCAGATCTTACCCGCCTCTCTAGTCAGGCAAGGTCGATCTCCACTTCTTCTAACTCCACGGCCAGTTCAGGGCGAGGCGGCATTGCTTTCTTTGCGGGCCACGCAGTGATCTCATGCACTTGCATTTCTCGTTTTCCCATTCCCCAGCATGCCTGTAAGTAGCACTCACGGGCGACTCTTTGGTCGTAAAGTACCGTGCCCACTCCTGTCGGCGTGCGGAATTTTAGACACAGATGCTCGACTGAGATCAGCGCTCCCAGGTCTTCCAGCTCGGGTCGTCCGAGAATGGCTTTGTGGGAGCAGGCTAGATCGACCACAATGAATTTCATATCCAGGTTCTGTATGTCGATTTAACTGCCGATCTCAACCTGCAGGTTAATGGACCCCTCTACCTCGATCGAATCCCCTATGAAGCCTACTAGTGGCATTTTCACCGGGGTCAGCCGTTCTCGTGCTAGCCCCAACTTGGTGAAAGTTTTGAGATATTAGATATTGACACTACACCCGGTATCCACCAAGATTCGTCGGACGACCACTCCGTTCACGTCCATCGCAATCACCAATGCGTCGCGGTGTGGCGCCTGGCCAATCGGCAAGTCCTTATCTATGAAAGTGATGGGTTCTCTACATGCTCTCTTCGGCATGCCCTCACACCTGTACACTGTCCCCACATACAATTGCCGAGCCCAGGTTTTTCGAGTATTAGAGGAGTCGCTCCCTTCCGGACCGCCGACTATCATATTGGTGACAGGCTTCTGTCTCCACTGCGCCTCATCCTCGGCGGATATCAGTTGCTTGCCGTGAGATGCAGCCCTTCTTTTCTATTGATTAGGAGGCGACGTACCTTGCTGAATGATCCCCTCCATGATCTTTTTCAGGTAGTAGTAGTCTTCCGTATTGTGAGTATAGGTTTTATGATAACGACAGTACTTGGATGCCTTACCCGGGTCGGCACTCGCTGTATGCTCACTCGGCGGAGGCGGGGCACCCGCTTTTACCTCGTGCACCGGATGCTGATGGGGTAGTCGGTAAGGGTGAGTACTGGTTCTATCGTAGACGCGCTAGGCCTTCTGTCGCCTTGGATCCTGATGTCTTTCTTTCGCATCTGCTCTAGTTCGTTTCCCTCTGGAGGCCTCTCCGACCTCACGCTGTCGCTTGTACTTCATCGCCTGCGGTGTTAGCCCGCTTGTTGGCCATGTGGTTGGCCGATTATCCCGTAAGTCTCGATACAGCTGGCTAGATCGAAGCGACTGAATGAAAAATGTGAGCGCGGTTTGATCCTCGACCTCCTAAATAGACTGGATCTCCTTTTGCCACCGAGCCAAATATATTTTGAGGGATTCACCCTCATCTTGATGTATCAAGATGCGTAAGATCCTTCTGAGGCTTTATGTTGGCAGCATAGTGACTCATGAAACAGTCAGCCAATCCCTGGCTGAGAAGGGCAAATCGCCTGATCCGTCAAAAGTAGCTTTCTCCGGGAACTTGAAGTCGCCGGGTATCTTATATGCCATGATTTCGGCTGAGAAGGCCAGGGCGGTGAGCAACGTCTGGTCGGGAGACTTGGTTTTTCCCTCTACTTTTTTTTTTTTTTTTAGATTTCGCAGTTCTGAGCCATAGAAGCCATCGATCCCGAGTTCCAAGTATGATTTCTAGTGAACTCGGTGCTCTCTCCGCCTTGTGATTCGGCTTGCCGCTCCTCGTTACGGGCTGACATCTTGGTTCTCCGCCCCTTGGTTCTGGCTCTTCGTGTGTGAGTACTTTCTTGGGCGACCTCATGATTCGGCCGACCTGACCGTGCTCGACTGGGCGCTCTTTTTCCCAATCGTTATTTTGCTGAGCATCGGGTCGTGTTTGGACCCAGTCTGGAGTGCACAGACCGAGCCAGTGGATCTTCCACCCTCCGATCCTCTCGCTTGCCTCTATCAGACCTTTTGGGCGGGTGTTGGTTCTGCAGCAGTGAATTCAGCGGTCGGGAGACCGATGACTCTCTCATTTCCTGAGTTTGCACGGCTACAGCGCAAGCAATAGCCTCTATCTGCGCGGGGGTGAGGGGTATTATCGACGGAGGCCGGTTTTGAGGCGCTGAGTCGCCTCCCTGGCATTGCGAATTTCGCTGGTTCAGCTGATTTCTCAGGTCCGCCTCAGGTGCGCTGCGGCGGTCGGAAGCCTGGCTTTGATCCTCAGTCATTGTTTTGAACCTCTGCTCTTGCTACTCGTCCTTCTCCTCTATTTCCGACTCCTTTCTTAGTGCAAAAGAGCGATCGTAACCTTTCGTTACGTCCCCACAGACGGCGCCAGTGTTGGTTTTAGGGTTTTTGGGCCTAGGGAGGTCCAAAACAACCTTAGTTGGTGGATTCACCTTTCAAGAATAGAAGGGAAAAATGATAGCTCTTGTGAGTGTAAGTATACTCTTGGCCTGAACTTGTCGTCCCTCGTTACAGTTTCTGAGGAGCCATTTTATAATGGATCTCCTTGGAATCATTCAAAGTGTACACTTAAGGCCATAAATTGGCCCATTAACTCTACTTAACTCTAGGGGTCGTCGGGCTGCCGTTACTGGGCCACCCAACGGCTCCTTGACCGTGCTTTTAAATGGCTTCTTAAATGCTTTAACGATACCTTCGTGCCGCTTGCTCACTCGTGCCGACCTAGCACTCGCGCCGACCTCAGGGTCGAGCCGACTTCTTAGTTTGGCCTATGTCTCTCTTGGGTTTTCCTTCTTCTGGGCTTGGCCCCTTCTTCTCTTTGGGCCACATTTCTTTTTGGGCTTCTCATCTTTTCTAGGGATGGCAATGTGCCCCATCCCCGACGGGGATCCCATATCCCCGCCCCGAAAGAGACGGGGATGGGGAGGATTTTCAGGGAAAAGGAATGGGGATGGGGAACATTTGTGATTACCCGTTGGGGACGGGGACGGGGATGGGGACACCCTTCCCCGCCCCGCCCCGTCACCGAATATATATATATATATATATATATATATATATATATATATACATATATACATACAAGTATAAGTGTACTGTTATAAATATATATAAATGTTTTCCACACTATATATAAGTGGCGTATTATTGCATTGTACTATATACACATGCTGTATGCTACATATATATAGTGTGGACGGGGACGGGGTAGCGGGGACGAGGAGTATACTCTCCGCCCCCGCCCCTGCCCCGTTGCCATCCCTACTCTTTTCCCTAGGTTCTGGGCCCCGAGCCCACGGGGTTCACACCCCATCAATAATAATAATAATAATAATAATAATAATAATAATAATAATAATAATAATAATAATAATAATAATAATTTAATAAAAAAAATAAAATTTTAAAAATAATAAATAAAACATATGGTGAGTCGAACGTTCGGCTCCCCTTAGTTTTGTCACTTTTCCCACATCGGTGGGAACAGTGGCATGAAGAAGGCTCAGGGCTCCAATTTAAAAATTAAGCTTGCTCATTCGTTGATAGGCAAGCAGTGAGCCTGCTAAACTATCTCTTGTTATTCATGGAGTCGAGACGACCCTACAGTAAAAAAAAAAAAAAATTAATACAGAGGTGTTTTGCGGAAATCATTCTCCAAAACGCTAAGTGAAAATATTGTAAATTGCAGTGTTTGTATTTTCAGTGGTTTGAAACAATTTGTTGCTCCAAAATGTTGAATAACCAAACACTTTATTTAGCATTTTGATCTTTGAGTTACATAATATTTACCAACTGTCTAATATCTTTGGGTTACATTATAATTAAAAATTTTAAATTTTTACTACTTCATCTAAATTCCTTAAATTATGAATTTCTTTATCCATAATAATTCATTAAACAATAATGGTTGAACTAAATGAACACTGAGCAAAACACCTAAAAGACTGGTACCGTTAATTCATTCATTGATCTGGTATATATGTCCATTCATTAAATATAGGGAAAATTGTAAAAAATGTCCCTCTATAATATGTCAATTATCAATGTCACCCCTGAATTATGAGTGGTGTAAATATTGCCCCTCAATTATCAAAATGGTGCACATATAGCCCCTCCCATAACGAACTTGTGGTTCCCCAACGCTGTCCATTGCTTGTACTTCGAATCGAGGGAGGAAAAAACAACTAAATTACATATTTACTCCGACTTAACAGTGTCGTACACTAACGGGGAACCACATGTCCGTTACGGGAGGGGCTATATGTGCACCGTTTTAATAATTGAGGGGCAACATTTACACCACTCATAATTCAGGGATGACATTGATAATTGACATATTATAAAGGGGCATTTATTGCAATTTTTCCTTAAATATATTAGAACCCATTGCAACAACAATACTTGGTTACTATTTAAATTTTTTTTTTAGTAACAATTATAATGAATCTCCTATATTACCTTGTATTCATATACTATGAGTTACATATTTAAATAAACAAATTAGACATTAAATTACTTATGTATGAACTTATCATATATAATCTTGCATTAATATACTTTCAAATATTTATTTGATTATAAACATTAGGCATTAACTCATTCACGCAATGCGCGTGTAAAACTAGTTAGAATAATAAACATTCTGTGGATGGTAAGATAATGTATTGTATGATTTAAAATAATGTACTTTTATGTGTTAGAAAATGTACTTTATATGTGTTTTAGAATAATTAAATTTCTGAGGTAAGATAATGTATTTTATGAGTTAGTATAATATACTTTATGTGTTAGAATAATATATTTTATGTGTTTTTGGATCATGGTTCACACAACTGTATAATTGGAGTCAACTCATAGGGGTCGAGTTGGCACGTATTGATACCTAAAGTGTTGGTAAAATTAAATTTGCTTAATATTCAATGAAATTATATTGTAGTCAATGGACCAGGACTATGTGGTCTAATGGTACCCGGGTTGGACTTCCATTTGGAAGATTATGAGTTCTAGCCTCAGTGGAGGCATTATTGGTTCTTTGTGTTTCAGTAGGTTGAGAAAGTATATGAACAGATACTACAATGTAATAGAGCCAGTAACATTCGAAAAAAAATATTGTAGTCAATGGACAGCGAATAAATGTTCATTTTTAGTATACTGAATGTACACTTTTAATATATGAAAAGTTCAATTTGTTATAGTATAAACAAAAATAAACATTTAGTACACAAAAAAGTAATTCACTTCCAATATATTAAAAATTGAACATTTGATATAGTAAAAATTAACCTTATGTTAATGTTCCATCTTATAAATTTAATTTTACCGTGGTTTAGGGTATAATGATTTCAAAATTAACAAACATGCATAGGACAAGTAACATGAAACAATGTCACTCTAATCATCACTCGAGCAAAAGCTTTGATGAGAACCAAATATTGTGCTATGATGTATTATATTGTATTGAGAAATATAATAGAGTTATATTAATGCCAACTGGGTTATCCAAATATATTAGTACCATCATTTTAGTCTTAATCTTATTTCAAAAGTTGAGTACAATCAAAACAAAATCGACAACACATGACGAACAAAACAACAAGAGACTTTATAGTCATTACACAACCATGACGAACAAAGAACAAACTAGAATCAAACCAAACCCGACAACAAAATAGCATCCCTAGCTAATAAATGAGTCACACCATTAGCAGAACGTTTAACAAAATAAATTTCTACACTTCTAAAGCTTTCACTTTACCACCAAGTGGTGCCTCATCACCGGTCGTTTGGGCATTGTCTTTTTCAACGACGACTGAATTGAAACGAACCGCCTCCAAGGCCTTGTCAAAGTGCACACCCTTAATCTCACGGTACTCCTTCCATGATATGGGGCGATACATGGGGAAATCACCACCCTTGATCAATTTAAGTGGCGATGAAATGTTGACATCAATCTTTGGGCCGAAGAAAAAGGGGATGGAGATGCGGTGATGGGCCTCGCTCACAATGGCCCGATGTGTCACGCTTTTGAATCGTCCATTAGAGATGATCTGCAACAGGTCGCTGAGGTTGACGACAATTGCATCGGAAATGGGCTCGACGTCGACCCAATTGTGATTGGGCCCAATCACTTGGAGGCCTCTATCGGTGTTGCTTTGGTATAGTAAAGTTATAAGAGATGAGTCTGTGTGTGCGACCATGCCCAATGCGTGGGTTGGGTCTGGGCATTTCGGGTACGAGTTCAAATGTAGGAATGCTTCGGTGCTTTTGGGGTTAAACCATTCCACATCTTCATTAGATAGGCCCAATGATTTGAATATTAAAGAAGTTATCTTTATAGCCAGGCCCATCATTTGTTCTTGGTAATCGTCAAATGCAGTGCTGAAACAAAGAAAGCAGCAATGTATATATCATCGTTTCAAAAAATATAAAAAATAATGATTACGCTTTATATTCATCTTGTTGAGTATATATAATATATATAAACATAAACAGTTGAACTATAATTTTCAATTGAGTTAGAACATGTTGTTGAAAATTGGTAAATAAATCGATACACAATATATATATATATATATATATATATATATATATATATATATATATATATATTATCTGAAAATGGAATTTAATTTGTAGAAAATTAATTCCAACCAATTTTGGTACAAAACCAAAATTACGTATGTATATTTTGTAATATATATACCAACAAAATAGAGATTTATTTTATCAAAAATAATCCCACCACAACTAGTACGAAACTAGTACAACGGACTTAACCTTTACGAGATTAATCCCATCACTTGGTACGAAACCTAGAACAAAAAACAACAAGAAAGGGTTTCTAACATGAGGTTTTAACCCAACGAGAAGAAAAAAGAAGAAACAGAAATTCGAGTCGTGTGTACACACACTCTCTTTAAAACCGATTCGCCACCTTCCGAGGTTGCTAGGAGCGTTGTAGCGTCATTCTCGCAGGATAAAACGGATTATGACTTTGGCATTCAGGCACTCAAACCCAAAGTCCGGCGAACAAGAACACAAGTTGAACACTCCGATGTTTTACGGAAATGTTGGTAGAATCTCTTTGTAAGAAACAACTTTTGAGAGAAGATGAGAGAAAAATATGATTTTGCAAGTTCAAAATCCTGACCAAACATTCTACCCAACACATAGGTTTTTATAGGGGAGAGATTAGTTAGTAGCCCACTAAATGGCACATTAAACCAACATAAATCCAATTTAATAATTGAATTATAACGTCTATGACGATCGTACTTATTATTAAAATAATATCAACGGTCACGACATTAATATACGATTAATTTGTAGTTTCGTACCGACCATAACAACCCGTTTCAATATATCTGAGTGACTGAGAAGTCTGTACAAACTCAAAAGGTTTAACAAATTGGGACCAGAAACCACACCTGAGTGGTCCACAATCACCAAAATGGTGCAGCACGAATCAATGCATATAGCATTGTCTCGTGCTCACCGAATCCATAGCACGAAAGGAAAGCACTTAACCTTCCCAATTCACTAATTAAGCTTTCCAAAGCTTAATTTCACTTAAGCTTGCACAACATTCGTCCATGCAACGATACAAAGCACGGATGTACACTTAACTTCCCAATTCATTAGATAATTAAGCTTTCAAGCTTAATTACCCCTCTTAAGCTTAATCAAGCTTAAGACGAATCAAGCTTGATAACCCAATTACGAATTACTAATTTAATTAGCAATTTAGCTTAAGAGTTCGGATTCTCTAAAATAGGTTCACTTTGAGAATCAATTTCTCATTTATCTATTACTCATTTTGAGCGTAAATTATATCAAATTCTTCGTCTCACTACGAAGAACCCGGATCTACTTTGACCTGACCCAAATCAAAAGTGGATCCCACATATATTTGTACCACATATTAGCATATAAACAATCGATTATGATTCACATATTACTTATAGCCTATCAAAACATAATTAATCAATTCTTTATTGATGCTTAGTTGTATATGACCCTATAATCGAAATAAATGTTTTAAAAATACAAAAATAAAAAATTAAGGTAATTGATTTTAATATAATGACACCCGAAGCAAAGCATCAATATGAACTAAAAAATTAAAACAAATATTAAAAGTACTAATTCAAACTTAAATTAGATAATCAATGAGATAGAATGATATCCTAATGAGATTTTTAATTGAAGGGATAATCAAATTCATAGTTATGTTTTAAAAAGTTGTCAACCGAATACTAATTATGATTTTGATCTCATTCCTAATGTATAAATTCATTAATCAAACGCACTATTATCATATCTTGTAAAGAATTATGAGTATTTATAAAAAAAATGAGGTCATGATGAATACCAGAAAGGGGAATAATCTTGAGGCCAAACCCGACGTACATGCTCCACTGGCGATCCCGACATGGTGAATCCTTCCATCCACATGAGACTGTTAAAAACGCGTGAAATGGGGACAATGCCATAGCCAGTGGGGCTGTCCGGCGAGCGCAGAGTGAGGAGCTTCTGCTCCCTCGGCAATGCAAAGAACCGGCGAGCCTGATGCTCAATTTCGGCAATAAGCTCCATTGGAACGCCGTGATTGGTGACCTGAAAAACACCCCAATTTTCACAAGCCATTTTTTTTTTCTCGACGACTTGTGGATCCTCAAGATCGATCAAGGGAACATATTCGTCACTTGAAGAAGAGTTGATACAGGCAAAGTCGACCCAGGTGTGGGTATCGGGAACTTGGACGGCGTTTTTGAAATCCATGGGGATGAGATGATCCAGCTCCGTGTTCATGGTTACGTTGAAAGCAGTGAAGAGAAAGATTATAATAGAAAAGGGAAAAGTTGGCGGAGGGGTTATGGAAAGAGGGCTATTGTATTGTTGCAGATTTTTTTTTTCTCAAATGAAGAAACTTCTCAAATTATATATTGTTCCACACACTCGATTTCTCTCGTTTTAGTTACATTCTTAAATTTTATTTCATTTTATAGATAAAGATTAATTCTTTCCGTTACGTTCTAATTACAATGCAATATCTTCTGTTCCACACACTAGATTTCTCTCATTTTAGTTACATTCTAAAATTTTATTTCATTTTATAGATAAAGATTAATTCTTTCCGATACGTTCTAATTACAATGCAGTATCTTCTGTGATTAATTCTTTCCGTTACGTTCTAATTACAATGCAGTATTTTCTGTGATTAATTCTTTCTGTTACGTTCTAATTATAATGCACCCACGACCTTCTATGTGGGAGTTCAACTTGGTATCATTAAACCACAAAGTCTTTGGTATTGTTAATTATTTTATTTAATTTTATTAATATAAAATTTTAAAAAATATTTTTAAATTCTGTAACCGCCACATCAGCATATTATCAGGTCAACATGTCATTTTAAGTCGAAATGCATGAATTTGTGTTGTTCAATGACCTAATTGCAAATTTTTTTTTTTTAATTCGATGACCCAATTGTAATTTGTTGTGTAGTGATGACTTATTTGACCATTAGTCCTATATTATATATTATTCCTCCAACGAGATTGTTCTCATTCTTTCTATTACGTTCATAAATTTCATTTTTCAAATAAAGATATTTAAAATAGACAACAAGGTCCTTGGCAAACAAAGATACTTTTTTGAGTTACATTCTTAAATTTTGTTTTTTATATTTCTGAAAATTTATATATTGCCCCTCTTAACATATTCTTCTCTTTCTTTTAGTTACGTTCTTAAAATTACATTTTTAAAATAAATATACTATTTTCAGTTGCGTTTTAAATTTATTTATTTTTTCAAAATAAAGATATTTTTTTCCAATTACATTCTTAAAATTCATTTTTCAAATAAAGATACTATTTTCAGTTATGTTCTTAAATTTTGCTTTTCAAATAAGGAAACTTTTTTTCAATTACGTTCTTAAATTTTTTAAATAAAAATTTTTCTTAAATTATATATTGTCCCTCCTACGAGATTTTTCTCATTCTTTTTTTATGGGGTATGGATCCCGGCCCAAGAAGGATAGAGAAAGTCCGAAGAGAATGGAGAAGCCCAAAGAAAAATAGGGAAGTCCAAGAAGAAAGAAATACAGCCCAAGGAGTGGGAGTCTGAGAAGTAACAAGGCCCGAAATGGGTGTTGACTTTGGTGACTCATGGGTCCTCGGGGTAGTCCAGACCTTCTTCTTATGCTAATTTATTTCGATTTCGTTTCTTTATTTATAATAATTCCAAAGAAGCTAAACTAAACAAGTAAATTTACTACGCGGGTGGTTACATGGTTTTTTTTTTTTTTCTAAACATCCTAAGCAGAATTCGTCTCCTTGGTTCTCTTCTGATTGGTTTGTGGGGTCCTCGTCTCCTGGAGCCACGTTTTCCTCATTGAAGTTGCCTTCGTTTTCAAGTTCGGCTTGAGTGCGGCTCATGATGAACACCTTTCCGGGAACACCGTAATTCCCTTGATTGTTCGAACCTCCGTGTTGGCCCATGACTGTAGGGCGTGAGTTCGGGAGTTGAGGGCAATGGAAGGACATGTGGCATTCTCCTCCGCAGTTGAAACATCGCCAGGGGTTTCCCCTACAGTCTGTGTCTTTGTGGTATTTGTTACACTTTTGGCAAAGGGAGGGTCTTGTATTAGATTCGTTATTCCTTAGAGGCGGCCTTTGGCCAGCCGAGTTGCCTGGCCTTGTGTTAGTGTCGTTTCTTATTCTTTTCACAGGTGGTGTTCCACTTCCCGTGTTCCTCTTACGGATCTGTTCCTGGACCCCGCACTGTAGTAACTGGATTCGATAGAGGTTGGCGGCACTGGAGTAAGCCTTGTTGAGGGTTCGGGGTCCGCTCATGACTAGTGCCTTCTGGGCTTCGAAGTTGAGGCTTGATATAAATCTTTCTATCTTGGTTGCCTCTGTGGGGACTAATTTTCTAGCGCAAAGCGCGCCAGATCGAGGAACTGCTTATAGTATTCCATGACGGTGGTCATTCCTTGTTTTAGGTGTAGGAACTCCTCGTGCATGGATGCTCTTATGTTGGGTAGAACCGCTCTCGTAGTCGTGTCTTTAGGTTTTCCCAGTTGAACCCTGGTTCTTGTCTGTAAGTGGGTCTTTCGTGGATCCACCAAAGGTCGGCCTCGTGTCCGAAGTAGAACGAGGCTATTTCTACACGACGTTCTTCTGGGCATTCCACCAATCCCAGGATCTTGTCGAGGGTGCGAATCCATTCTTCGAGGATGGCGGGGTCTTCTTCCCCGAGAAGATGGGTGGTCGATGAT
>NW_017617835.1:712769-761428 GCF_001879475.1 Ipomoea nil
ACTTGTACTTTGTTTGATTAGTTGGAAATTTGGAAAAAAGAAAAAACTGAAAAAAGAAAAAAGAAAAGAAAAAAGGAAAAGAGATGGAAAAAATAAAAGAAAGGGCTGAGGGATAGAAAAGAATTGAGTGGAAAGAATGAGTGAAAGAAAAGAATAGAGTGAAAAGAATTGGAGTGAGAAAAAGGAGAGTTGGGAGGAAAAGAAAGAGTGGATGGGAGTTAAAAAACAGTGAGTGTGTGAGGTTTTCTGGGACCGGGAAGCCCTGCTTCACAGTGCTGAGTCTCAACGTAAGGTGCTGGCGGTACAACAGGGCACCCTAGTCCGGGCTGAACGGTGTGCCGGGCAGGATTATCAAATCCGTTGACCTGGTCAGGCTTGCTGCTGGCCAATAGTAGCTGAGTTCCTTCTGGACTCCGGGGGGACGGGCTATTATTTGGGGGGTTGCTTTTGTTCGCGTCAGCCTGGTATAAACTTAAACACTCACCCGAGATTAGTTGGGTCATGGGAACACGATGCTAGCTTGTTCTATCTTGTTTCTATTTTTGCAGGTGCTGCTTCTTTGACCTCGGAGGCATGAACTGGTCTTGGGCTCTTTTTGGTTTCGCCTTTGCAGGCATTTTTGGAAAAGACCAGGTCTCAACGCCGATGCAAGCGGTCAAAAATTGCATCGTAGCCCGGGCTGAACGGTGGCCGGGTAGGTGTTTTTCAAATCCGTTGGCGGTAGTCCAGGCTTGCTGCTGGCCCATAGTAGCTAATCCCGTTAGGGTTGGGGTGCTGATCGGGAGTTCTGCTATTGGCTGCCTTGTGCCGTGTTGATGATTTATTGGCTCGGGATCTACCTGTATTTCTGTCTCAGGACTGCGTGCCATTACTGGACTTAAGCCTGCGTGCCATTGTTAGCTGCTCTGCTTTGTCGTGCGTGCTATTGCTATCTTGCATTATCTATTGTTTGGCATGCTTGGTTCTACAGGGCAGTCGATAGCGTTCCGGGAGGTGTTGCAATTGTGGTGCATCCCGGCTAGGCGGCATTATGGTGTGTAGTCGCTGTAGTGCAACTGGCTGGGGGGCCACGTTTGTGACATGCGAGGCATCTATCCTCGCTACTTGTGCTTCAGATTACATAGTGGGCGGAGATGCAGTTGGGCTGTACGTGACTTTTGGTGCAGCATCTCAGTCTACTTACTGGTTTTGACATACTCATGCCTGCGATTAGTTAGTGATAGCTAGCATAGGGCTTGGGGCATGCATGTTAGAGCCCCGGGGGCCACTTTATGGTATCTTGTCTTATTTTACTTTTCCTTACTTAGCTTATTAGTAGGATCTAGGCCATGTGGGGCCTAAGTCCATCCGGACCTTGTACTGGTCTTGGCCTTCCTTTTTATTAATAAACTTCTTTTTTTTCTTAAAAAAAAAAAAGTATATAAATAGGGGACATAAGAGGCACCTAGAACCCCCACCACAATAATCTCTCACCACCCAAGGAGTTCCAAGAATTCCCTTAGGAGAAATCAAGAAAGAAGAAAGCTTAAAGAAAGACCCTTCATAGCCAAGGAATTAGTTAAGGCTAAAAGGTCACCCATGTCTCAACAAAACCTATTTTCATAGCTATGATTCCCCTCTTAGGCTTTCCCCATATTCTTGTGTATTGATGATTCGTTATATTGATCTTGATGATTGGTGTTATGATTCCATGGGTAATCTTGATAATCTTGTTGATGAAAAGAGATTCTTGATGATTGTGTGATTCTTGATGGAACGTAGAATCTTGATGATTATGTGCTATTCTTGATTGTTCTTGATGTTAAAAGATGAATCGTGTTCTTGTTAAATTGAATACGTGTAGAGCCCTAGGTTGTATCGCGAAACTCGTATGGTGTTATTCTTGATATGTTTGGGGGGAATTCGCATGTTCGGGTATTAATTATGTTTAGAAAAGCATGATAGGATATGTGCAGTATGTTTCTTGCTTTTGATCCGTTAATTGTCTACGTGTTGTTATCAATTGTGTTTGAAAGTGTCTAAGCATGGTTTCGGGTTCCACAAAGGTTTCCGGGGCGTTTTTGGTGATAAAAGAGTTAGTGGGGGGTAGGGGACCCGCCACCTACCCGCGGCCAGCTTTGGCGTCGCCGGCTGCCCGCAGCCGGCGGGCAGGCGACTGCCCGCCGGGCACCCGCTGCCCGGAATCACGTCGCCGGCGGGTGACCCCTCACCCACCGGCTACCCGCTGGAAAATACCCCACTTTGGGATTCCGGCTTCCCCGTTTGATGCTCCCCCGATCCCCGTGGCCTCCCAACGGACTCTGTCTATCGTGCCTATGTCTAGTTTGATATTTCGGGTACCGTTCGTAGGTTATATGAGTCTTATATATTGCATGTTAGTTGAATTGGTATCCCGTTGACCTAGGTGGAAGAAGCATGAACCCTTTAGGATTATTCTTAGTATGTGAAGGATCACGCATAGGTTTTGTTATACGTTTTCTCCCCCTTCCCAATGTGTTAATGTGGGTTGCATGTGCTTGCTATGTGTTATGTGTGCATGGTACCCCAATTCGGTTGCGATCGGATTGGTTATTCCTGAGCTGCGGTCAGATTTACACTCTTGGGCTACGGTCCACCGTTTGGTTGTGTTCAAACGTTTCTACATGAGCTGCGGTTCATATTTCCTGGCTGCGGTCAGATGACTACTCTTGGGCTGCGGTCCACTGTTTGGTTGCGATCAAACATTATGATGAGCTGCGGTTCATCGGTCGGTTGCGATTGACCCCTCCGTGTTGCGATACGGAGCAGGGTGCTGCGGGGCCGTGTCAGAGCTATATGCGCTGACCTTCATGTATGGGCATGCGATTGGTCCTGTGGCGCCAACAAAGTGTACTTATGTGATGAGATATGGATGAGTTGTTATTATGAGTGTTTTGAGAACGTGACTATAGGATTTATGCTAGCAAACTGTATATGCTTGGTTATGTGCTTATCTCTATCTGTCGTGCCTGTTCCCTATACTAGTAAACCGTATATGCTTGTTATAACTGTTGGCTATGCTTATCTCTATCTGTCGAGTCTATCCCTGTTTTAAAAGCTAGAGTCTCTTAGGATATATCTTCATGCTTCAAAATGGTATTCGTATATCTATATATATGTCTATATGTATTTTATTTCAACGCGTTGGAGTGGGTTACCAGCATCTCTCGCTGAACAGATATATTTGGCTTTCAGGCACTATTGAGTAGACACTGGAGCGCGCTAGAGATTCGAGGCGTAGTGTAGATAGTCTTCCTTTCGGCCTGCGTGTCATGTTTATGTATTGACCTCATTAAGGAATCTAGTTGGTTTGCCTGTGCATCTGAGTTCTCCAGCTCAGGTGTGGCATAGCACCCCATACTCTTATGTTTAGTAATGCTCTGTTTGGGATTTAATAAGAGAATACCTTTATTATATAAGTCTTTAAAAGTTTAAAAATTTCGGGTGTTACAGTTGGTATCAGAGCCTAAGTTTGACCCTAGGATAAGACTATTAAGACCAGACCTTAGGACATTAGGCTTGAACTCTAGGTACTTAGGAACATAGGAATCCTAGGACGCGCGGTGAGATTGTGAAACCTACACATAACCTCCCCTCACTTTATCCCTCTCTAATTTGAAAAGAAACTCCCCCTCCGCTTATCACATCAAGGTAAGAATGCAAAATAACATCGACCCATGAACACCAGGATGGCGCCAAAAAGAAGACAGGTAGGAACACCGAAACTCCCCACTCAGGAATTCTTAATTCAGAATCTGCAACGCCTGGCCCAAATTACCCAGGCACTGAATACTACCGTTCCCCAGCCTTTGCCAACAAACGAGAACTTGGAAATCCACCACCAAGTCTCGGCACACCAACCACCCACCTTCTCGGGGAACGAAGACCCCACGACCCTCGAGGAATGGATCGGGACTTTTGACAAGATATTCAGGGCAACCAAATGCCCAGAAAACCACCAAGTAAGAATAGCCTCCTTCTATTTCAGACACGAGGGCGACACCTGGTAGGCTCACGAGAAACCCACGTACGAACAAAGTCCCGAATTCAACTGGGAAACCCTAAAAACACGGCTACGAGAACAATTCTATCCCAACCATCTAAAAGCCACCATATACGAAGAGTTCCTCCACCTAAAACAAGGGGAAACCCCAATCACAGAATACTACCAACAATTCCGCAGACTGGTTCGCATCACCCCCGAGCTAGTACCCACCGAGATGATCAAGGTCAAGAGGTTCATAACAGGCCTTGATCCCGAACACCAGAAAGCCCTAGCCACACAAGAACCGAGAACTCTTGGGGAAGCCTATGCCATGGCATTCCAACTACAACAAGTAACAAACCAACCCCGGGAGACACACCTAGGATACAAAAGGAAACATGAGAGGGATCACACAAATCCCACCCGAGGGCCTAAGAACCCCAAGACCATCTCACCTCACAAGGTCACAGCACCGACCACTCCAGGAAGAATCCTTACCCTAAGCAAGGCCAAGATCGGGGACAGCAACATAGTCTCCGGAACCTTCCTAGTACACGCCACCCCCGCCACTATACTATTTGATTCAGGGGCTACCAACTCGTTTATAGCAACCGAGTTTGCCACTCAACTCGGCCTTAACATCAGCACCAAGGTCCGACTCCAGGTCAAGGTGGCCTCTGGCGAAATCATAAAATGCGACCGCATGTACGAGAATGTAATGTGTTGGTCCCAAAAGAGGTAAGGTGAAAGTCTAGAGGGGGGGGGGGGTGAATAGACTTTCAAACTTTTTCGCACAGCACAACAAAGGCTAAGACAGAGATAAACCAAAACTCATAACTAGATTGTTAGAGTATGGTGCACAGCGGAAATTAAATAACGATAAAGTGTGTGTGAGATCGTGTGATGATATATCTTCGTGAGAGCAATTATGTAAAGAGCAGTAAGTAAAGAAAGCAGTAAAGAACACAAGACAATTATAGTGGTTCGCGAGGTGGTGTAATCCTCCTACTCCACTTGCTCTTCTCTCCAAGAGCCAATTCACTATATCTACCACTCCTTGGTTCCAAGATACAATGAATATCCGTGATCTAGTGCTTTGATCACAAAGCCCGCACTAATCACGCCCAGTGACACCACACTGCTGCTTCGGGTTTCACGTCGCCGCACTACTATCCCAGGATTTTACGACTCCGCGTTACTTTCCCCCCGTCTTCCACACTCCGGTAGAAACGTATCCGTGATCTGGTGCTTTGATCACCAAGACCACACCAATCATGCCCAGTGCCTCTGACACTGCTGCTTCGGATCTCACAGCTCCGTGTGACAATCCAGGATTTCACAGCTCCGTGCTACTTTCCTCCCTTCTCTTGTTTTGCTCCAAAACAAGTGTTGTCTTGCTTCCAACTTCTGAGACTCTGTAGATGATCTTCAATGATGCGCAGGTCTCTTTGATGAAGATAAACACTCTGGAAAGATTTATCTTGATAGATCTGAGTGTTTGTGTTAGGAATAATTGTAATAGATTTTGATAAGCCATATTGTAATTCGTAGATCCCCAATTTTATTAGACTAGTTGAGTCTTAGACCAAGAAAAGGGAAAAATAAATTCATTAGTTGAGGAAATGGATGAAGAAGATATCAAGACAAAAATCAAGAATTTGTCAAGAGAAAATGGCAAACATAAGAGGAAGATGTATGCGTATGAAATTTGAGAAAATCCCTCAAGAAATCCCGAAGAAGAAAGAACGTGACTTGAAGTTTGCATGAAGCTATCTTGAAAATCAAGCATCTATGAAAAGAAAGGAGTACACCAAGTGGAACAAGAAAATAACCAATAGGCTGTACGGATGAGATGGTAGAAGCTTGAAATATTATGTGCAAGGTCACAGGTTTGAATCTCACATCCCACATATTTTAAAGAAGCCAAGTTTAATTCCATCAGTTGAAGTAAGAGGCGATGGTTTGGCCGAAGGGATACAATTTGCAAAGTCAAAGGGGATGAGATTTCCAATTTCCAATTTGACTGGGATGAGATTTCAAGAGATGCAATTTGCAAAGTCAAAGGAATGAGATTTCCAAATTGACTAAGGGATGAAGTTTACAAGTGAAGGGATGCAGTTTCTCAAATTGGTATCCCAAACAAATTGACACGAGATTTCAAGAGATGCAATTTGCAAAGTCAAAGGGAATGAGATTTCCAAATTGACTAAGGGATGAAGTTTACAAGTGAAGGGATGCAGTTTCTCAAATTGGTATCCCAAACAAATTGACACCCCGAAATTGACATAGGGATGCAATTTCATCTGATGAGTTGAAGCCCGAAATTGACATAGGGATGCAATTTCATCTGAAGAGTTGAAGCTCGAAATTGAAGTTCAAATTGGTACGAAAAACAGAGGAAGATATTAGACCCAGATACACGAAAAACAGAGGAAGATATTAGAAGAAGTTGCAGAAGCAAAAATACTAGTCTAACTAGTAAGGGATTATATTGGAGAATATATTTTGAAGATAAAAATCCCAAGAGGCGTGATCTACACCAGATGGAGATTCATGGGACGCCATTTTTGCTGAAACCTCAAGCTCAATTTGAAATCTCTGACAAGATCTGCAACATTATCTTATCTTCTGACAAAAGGCTATACAGCTAAGCAAAATTCGAAAATGAGACCGTTTCTTTCCAACGGACGGATTCTCATTACCAGCTATAAATAGATGAAGATTGAAGCTGAGGAAAGCAGAAGAAAATAGCAAGAAGCAAGTATACAAAGCAAAGAACAGAGCTAAACAGAGCATAGAAAATTCAAAGAAAGCTTTCCATCTCAAAAGCAAAAATTGATCTATCTTTTGTGAGATAAACACTCAGAGTGATACAGAGCTTAGAAAAGAAATATCCAAGAGTGTTGAAATCTTCATCAACTTCAAGAGATTCAGCGCATCAACGAAGATCATCTACAGAATCTCAAAGTTGGAAGCAAGGCAAAACTTTTTTTGGAGCAAAACAAGGGAAAGGAGGAAAGTAACACGGAGTTGTGAAATCCTGGATTGTCACACGGAGTTGTGAGATCCGAAGCAGCAGTGTCGGGAAGACATTGGGCGTGATTGGTGTGGGCTTGGTGATCAAAGCACCAGATCACGGGATACGTTTCTACCGAATCGTAGAAGACGGGGGGAAAGTAGCACGGAGTTGTGAAATCCTGGGAAAGTAACGCGGCGACGTGAAACCCGAAGCAGCAGTGTCGAGAAGGCACTGGGCGTGATTAGTGTGGGCTTGGTGATCAAAGCACTAGATCACGGAATTCATTGTATCTTGGAACCAAGAAGTGGTGGATATAGTGAATTGGCTCTTTGAGAAGAGCAAGTGGAGTAGGAGGATTACATCACCTCGCGAACCACTATAATTTGCCTTGTGTTCTTTACTGCTTTCTTTACTTATCGCTCTTGCTTGCTTCTCACGTCAATAATCTTGACACTATCTACACACACACACGGTATCGTTTATTTAATTCCGCTGTGCACCGGACTTTAACAATCTAGTTAAGAGTCTTGGTTTATCTCTGACTTTACCATTTGTTATATTGTGCGAAAAAGTTTGAAAGTCTATTCACCCCCCCCCCTCTAGACTTTCACCTGACCTCTTTTGGGACCAACAATTGGTATCAGAGCCTGTAGCCTACTTGAGTCAATTTCTGACTGCTAGGCAGATCCATCTTACCCAGTGTGTGTAAATTGGATTATTTATCTCTCGCACCCACCGAGAAGATGAATAAAGATTTAGCTCAAAATCTATTATTTTCACTTGATAAATTTGATGATTGGAAAGTGCGTATGCATGTTCATTTATCTGCTTTACATGATGAAATGTGGGAAGTTATCTCCAACGGCCCGATCGAAATATTGAAAGTAAATACGGCTTTTCTTCTATCTCCGGATGCTCAACAATTCGTACCAAAGCCAAAACCGGAATGGACGCCGGATGATAGAAAGAGGAACAATCTTGACAATATTGCCAAAGATATTATGTTCAAAGCCATTGATGATACAATCTTCCCAAAGGTTCGAAAATGTACAAGTGCAAAAGAAATTTGGGATACTCTCATTAAGATCGGAGAAGGAGATGAACAAGAGAAAGATAATAAGCTCACAATTGCTATGAAGAAGTTCGAGGACTTCAAAATGCTCTCAAACGAATCCATTGTTGATATGGAAGCTCGATTGATCAAAATCCTTGGAGAAATTAATGACCTTGGCAAAAATATTAGCCAAAAGGAAATTAATCTCAAAATCCTACGAGGCTTACCATCTACATGGGATATGAAAGTCACAGCTATGCGAGATCACCGAGATCTAAGAATTTTGTCAACTAACAAATTATTTAGTGATCTTAAAGCATATGAGTTTGAAATGAAGGCCAAAGATGATGAAGTTCATGAAATTCGAAATCCAGCTCTTATGGCCGAACAACCATCAACCTCCAGGTCAGTAGATAATATTGATTTTATAACTGACGAACAATTTGCTCTTTTTGTGAAAAAGTTCAAAAGGTTTATGCGAAGAGGAGACAACAAAAATTCTGCTCGTGGAAAATTCGTCTCTCGCACGACACAAGAAGAGAAAGTCGAAGAAAACAACAATTTATGCTACAATTGCCGCAAACCCGGACATTTCAAAATAAATTGTCCGTACCCGATAGTTAGCAAGTATCAAGGCATAAATGTTGAATCTACACCGAATAAATCCGACAACAAAGATCGAAGGTTCAAGCGCGACAAAAGAAAAGCTCTCATTAGCAATGAACCAAATGAAAATGATGAGTCAAATGAAATGTCATCAAGTGATGAAAGTTCAAGTTCGGAAGATGACACGGCTCTAGTATGTATGTCAAATGAGTTGAGTTCAAGTGAAGAGTGCTTTATGGCTCTTGGAGCAGAGGAAGAAGAAGTAACATCTAATTCTTTCAATTCTGTTAATTCCTCTTTTTCTCGTGAATCCCTTGACAACCTAATGCGAGATTGTCAAGAGATTATGCTCACTCATCCTCAACTCAAGGAGCGCAATAAAATTCTAATTCTTGAAAAAGAAGAGATAAATAAAAAATTGCAAGATGCTTTACTTGAAGTGAGTAACTTGAAGAGCAAAAATATTCAACTTCAAGAAGAGTGTAAAGCAAGAGAGGTTAGAGAACATAATCTTCGGGCTACCATTGCTACGTTTACTAATTCGTCCAAAATTATGGATAAAATGGTAGACATGCAAAAGCCATCAGGAGATAGAACCGGAATTGGTTATGACTCCACATGTTCTCAAACCCCTCAAAATCTGACTAATCTTACTACGCCTTTAACCAATAAAGTGCAAGTGGTAAAATTTGTTAAAAGTCAAAATAGCACAATGAGACAAGGACTTGGCTATCAAACAAAAGCAAAGATGAATGTTGAAAGGCCGAAACAGTTCAATAACACGGCAAAGCAACAAAAATTCTTCAAGCAAAGATATGCCAAAGAGCCAAGTGCAAAAAGAATTTTTAGAAAAGAGGGAAGCTTTTCTAGAAATAGAGATGGAAGATTTTATTCCACTCAAAAGGATTGGTCGTGTAAATCTTGCTTTAATGCTTCTTATAAACCAAAGCAACAATCCTCTTCCCAGGTGCCTAAGTTTAAAAATGTTTTTCAAAATCCGGCGCCAAAAATGTTTTCAAGAGTTAATTATGATTATCGTGTTTTCAATGGTTACAAACCGCCTCATCTTAATTCAATAGGATCTAGGTGGGTTTGGTTACCAAAAATTACTAACAACAAAGGACCCAAGCAAGTATGGGTACCTAAAACCAACTAATCTTTTTTGTAGGATATTTGGTACATCGATAGTGGTTGCTCACGTCACATGACTAGAGATAAATCATATCTAGTCAATTTCAAGAAAATCGATGGACCAAAAGTGATTTTCGGAGGAAATCAAAATTATGGAACTACAAAAGGAGTTGGTACAATTGAAAGAAATGGTTTGAAGATCGAAGATGTTTCATTTGTTGAAGACCTAAAATTCAATTTGTTGAGCACTAGTCAATTTTGTGATAAAGGCTATCTTGTGGAATTTTCCAAAGAAAATGGCCTAATAAAAAATGAGCTCTCAAATGAAGTTGTGCTCACTGGAAAAAGGCGAAAGAACATGTATGTTGTTGATTGGAGCACAAGCAAAGATTCAGTATGCTTAATGGCCAGAAATTCGAATGAAGCAAATTGGGAATGGCATAGGAAGCTCAATCATTTAAACTTCAAGACTATCAATCAGCTTGCAAAGAAAAATCTAGTTGAAGGACTACCAAGTATTATCTTCAACATCAAGACCGCTAAGCTTGTTACACATGGACTTATTTGGACCAGTTGATCCAATAAGTGTAAGTGGTAAGAAATATACTCTTGTTGTTGTTGATGATTTTTCCAGGTACACTTGGACCGTGTTTCTCAAGAAGAAAAATGAAGTTGAACAAGTGTTGCCGAAGCTGTTGAAGCAACTACAAAATGAGAAAGAATTGCAAATATCAAAAATCCGAACCGATCGCGGAACCGAGTTCGTGAATGGAGTAATACAAGCTTTCTGCAATTCACATGGAATTTCTCATCAATTATCTGCCGCTAGAACACCACAACAAAATGGTGTTGCCGAAAGAAGAAACCGGACGCTTAAAGAAGCCGCACGAGTGATGATTAGTGCAGCCGGTCTCCCGAAAAGATATTGGGCGGAAGCTATCAACACTGCCTGTTATACTCAAAATCGAAGCATGATCCACAAGCAGTATAGCAAGACGCCATATGAGCTATATAAAGGGAGAAAACCAAATATTGGTTATTTTCATATTTTTGGATGCAAGTGCTTTATTCATATTAATGATAAATTGCATCTAAAAGCTTTTGATGAGCGTGCAGATGAAGGAATTTTTCTAGGATATTCAGCTACCAGCAAAGCATTTAGAGTTTTGAACAAAAGAACAATGGTGGTTGAAGAATCCATACACGTGGTATTTGATGAAAAATCACACGTCAATATTGATGCTCTGGACGAAAATGGCGAAAATATTGAACAAAATGGTAACAAGTGTCATATTGATTTTTGTGATACTGATGATACGTGTGAAGAAAATATTTTGCAGGGAATGGATGAGTTGGAAACTAATTCTCTAGAAAATCCCATCCATCATCCAGTAAGAAATGAAGTGCGGGATGCAATTGGTATTGAAATTGCAAATCAACCCAGGGATGAAGTTGAAGTGGAAATTGCAAATCAGCCCCTGGATGCAATTACTGGAGAAGTTGAAAATCTACAAAATGAAGCAGAAATTCGAACCACTTCTCAACCAGTAAATCCACCCAGTACCATGCACCCATTTGAACCAGACTTAAGATGGCTCAAAAATCACCCACCAGATTTAGTGATCGGAAATGTTCGAGATGGCGTGAAAACAAGATCATCTACCATGGAAGCATTGTTCACATGTTATCTATCTCAGATTGAACCAAAAGAAGTGGACGAAGCTCTAAATGATCCAAGTTGGGTTGACGCCATGCAAGAGGAACTCGATCAATTCAAAAGAAATGACGTTTGGGAACTTGTTCCAAGACCAATGAACCACAATGTTGTAGGAACTAAATGGGTCTTCCGGAACAAAGCAAACGAAGAAGGCGTGATTGTTAGGAATAAAGCAAGGCTCGTTGCAAAAGGATACTCTCAAGAAGAAGGAATAGATTTTGATGAAACCTTTGCATCGGTAGCCAGACTTGAAGCAATCAGAATTTTTCTAGCCTACGCCGCATACAAAGATTTCACCGTTTACCAAATGGACGTGAAAAGCGCGTTCTTGAATGGATTACTCGAAGAAGAAGTTTATGTCGAACAACCCCCAGGTTTTGAGGTAAAAGGCGAAGGTGACAAAGTCTACAAACTTAAAAAGGCATTGTATGGGTTGAAACAAGCACCTAGAGCTTGGTATGATACCTTGTCAATGTTCTTGATAAGCTGTGGATTCACCAAAGGCCTTGTTGACAAAACTCTCTTTAGAATTCAAGATGGTGATCATATTTTATTAGTGCAAATATATGTTGATGATATTATTTTTGGAAGCACTAACAATTCTTTGTGTGAGAAATTTTCGAAGCTTATGCAGAATAAATTCGAAATGAGCATGATGGGTGAATTGAATTATTTCTTGGGCTTACAAGTCAAACAATTGAATGAAGGAATATTCATCAATCAAGCAAAGTACACCCGCGACTTGATAAAGAAGTTTGGCCTTGATAGAAAATCATCGATCAAAATTCCAATGAGTACATCAATAAGGCTAGACAAAGACGAAGATGGAAAAGATGTCGAACAAACGAAGTATAGAGGAATGATTGGTTCACTACTATACCTCACTGCAAGCAGGCCAGACATTTCTTATGCTGTGGGAGTGTGTGCAAGATTCCAAGCAAATCCAAAAGAAAGCCACCTCACCGCAACGAAGAAAATCATAAGATACTTGAAGGGCACAATCAATGTTGGATTGTGGTATCCTAAAGGTACAGATTTTACGCTAACTGGTTTTTCAGATGCGGATTTTGCAGGTTGCAAAATAGACAGAAAAAGCACCTCCGGAACGTGTCAATTCTTGGGAGGAAGGCTTGTTTCTTGGTTTAGTAAAAAGCAAAATTCTATCGCAACTAGTACCGCCGAGGCCAAATATATTGCTGCAGGAAGTTGTTGTGCTCAAATTTTGTGGATGAAGCAACAATTGAAGGATTATGGAGTAAATTGTGACGATGTTAGCATATTTTGTGACAATACAAGTGCGATCGCTATCACTCACAATCCTGTGCTTCACTCAAGAACCAAACATATTGACATACGACATCATTTCATAAGGGATCATGTTGAAAAGAAAGATCTAAAAATCGAATATATCCCTACGGAGAACCAAGTTGCAGATATTCTCACGAAGCCTTTATGCGAAACGAGATTTTCTACCTTAAGGCATGAGTTGGGAATGCTTGAAATGAGCTAAGTATCACTGGACTTAATCGCATGATTTAAATTTGATACTTGTGCTCATATAATTTTTATTTAATATGTACGTTTATGTATTTGTTCGAAAATTGCATGAGTAATTTAGTTTAATGTGTTTAGTATCTATTTATAAAATTGCATGTAAAATTTAACGTGAAAATATGTGTCATGCAATTATTTCTCGAAAATATGTGATTATTTGATTTAATCGCATATCTATGTGTTTTTAATTTTAGCTATGGCATAATACGTGTTGTATGAGTATTTGTTTATGTTAAAAATACCGTATCTATGTGTGTTGTTATGATTTAATTGCTAAATGTTTTTATTTAGTAAATTTTTTTTTTTGGTATCTAAGATAATTTGCTAGTTTCTAAATTATTTGATTATTTGATTAAATGTGTTTTAGAATCTACCGTATATACGTATGTTTAATTTTGGTGACTAATTGAAATTTGTCTAATTTCCTAAATCTGTGTTTATTCTAATTAGGAGATTACCGTATGAATGCATGTTTATATATGTATGTGATTTAATTTCTTTTAATATTAATATATGTTTCGAAATTTTGTGTGAGTTACCCGAAATATTTTGTGTATGATTATATGTAATTTGTGTGTGATTATATTTATATTTTATATATGATACATCTAACGTTTATATTCCTCCACACACTGACTCGGACAACAGTGAAGACGAATGTTGTTCCACTAATCGCAGTTGATGTGGTTGTATTTTCAAAAAGGAATGTCTTTTGTGATCCTCTCTTTTGTACTCCTGATTAAAGGAGTAATAAATAAAAATGTTGGGTTAGCTGTGTTGAAGAAAATCGTGATTCCTACCCCTTTAAAAGGACCAAAAATGAACAAAACTTCCTCATCACGTTATATGGTCAAAAGTAAAAAAAAATGGACCCTACAAGGGATGAATTAAGAGACCAAATTGATGGTGAAATCAGACCATCAATTGGGGGGGAATATTCACATGAAGTGCCAGTACACGATAACACCCCTATGTTGTCACTTCAAAATACCTCTCTGGAAGATACTTTAAATGCAGAGCTTATTTCAAGAACAGAGGTAATTGAAGAAGAAGTGGAAAATCATCTTGAAGAAGCCGAATCACCAGAGGAGAATTTGCAACTCACTGAAAATCCGGTTCTTGGAGATTCAAGAAGAAATTTATTCAAGAGTTTACACTCTTTGAATATGCAAGGAGGCCGAACCCGAGAAGAAGATGAAGATGATTTATTGGTTTCTTTGTTTGCAAAAGTTACCGAATCAAGTGATATGATGTGTCAGAAAATTGGAAGTACTCTCACTGAGCAAGGACATCTTTCTTTGCAACATTTTGAGGACACACCGCACAAATTTGAAGGAGTTGTTGGAATATCAAAACTCTTTGCAGACAAAAATTGAAAGAGCCGAACGACATCTGAAAGGAGATCTCACTGAAGGGTTTTTTGAGATCATCCAGCTGATGAAGAAGGAACGAGAAGCCACAGAGAAAATCTACAGTGAAAGACACCTGAGACAAATCAAAGCCATACAAGATCAAGAAACAAGGATAAATCACCTTGAGGTGGAATTATCCTCCATGGCTAATAAATTGTCTGTTTTGCAGGATGTGTCTATCAAAACACATGATGGTGTTAAAGTTGTGAAAGCCAATCAAGAACAAAGCTCTAAATCCCTTGGATTTTTGGTTGATAATGCCATAAGGGGGGAAGCGATGCTCAATCATCTGGTTTTACAACAACAGGAATTTATTCTGGGAAATCTGTCACAACAACCAGCTCAGGCCGCCGCACCTACGAAAAGCCGAGGCCGAGGACGTGGTCAACAATCCCAAGTTGGTTTCGCTCAATTTGCAAATCCGAGTCTTGGATCAAGTTCATCAAAAGTGGCCGAAACTCGAGATTGGCTCGAATGCTCAAAAGGACTCTTAACATCACAGAAAGTCTGGACACCCGAAAATGTGCCGACTATGGTGAAAAGATGGCCAAAAGCTGATCAAGCTCAATGGATTTCGGACAAGAATAAAGAAGAAGAAGCGAAACGAAAGCGAACCGAAATGTGGTATGAACTCAGAGATCACACCAAAAATGATGGAGAAAATTTAGGACTCCAAAGAAGCTTTGAAGAATGCATAATTTGGTGGGAAGCTGGAGTTCTCCCGGGCATCAACATTAAAGATGCGTTTGGATACTACATGGCTGGGAAAGTGACCAAAAGGTTTGAATATGAAAAATATGAGAATGATGTCTGCAAGCTAAGGGAACACATCAAAGATATTTTGAAGGCAGATATGGGAGTCAAGAAACCCAGAAGGTAATCAAGCATAAATTCCTCAAGAAATATGATGTTTTAAATTTCTATGATTTTGGCTAGCTACAATATTATTTCCTCTTTCGACTAATATGAATAAAAATTCCCTTGGTCTGATCTAAGTCTGTTTATGATTTATTTTTTTTTTGGCTATCATGTAATTAGTTGGTGAATTAAAAGACAAGAATTGTCAAACGCATGCAAAAATTTGATAAGATAAAAATTGATTAAAAATTAATCAAGGATGCGTATAGGACTTGTCTAAATTAATTCACAAAGTTTTCTTTTTCCCTAGAATTAATTTTGTCAAACTCATCTTGGCTTTGTCGAAATAAAATTGAGTAAAAATAAAAATATTTTTTCAAAAGATTTAAAGCCAATGTTTGAGTATAGGTTATGGCATTATCAAAAGGGGGGAAATTGTTAGGAATAATTGTAATAGATTTTGATAAGCCATATTGTAATTTGTAGATCCCCAATTTTATTAGACTAGTTGAGTCTTTGACCAAGAAAAGGGAAAAATAAATTCATTAGTTGAGGAAATGGATGAAGAAGATATCAAGCCAAAAATCAATAATTTGTCAAGAGAAAATAGCAAACAGAAGAGGAAGATGTATGCGTATGAAATTTGAGAAAATCCCTCAAGAAATCCCGAAGAAGAAAGAACGTGACTTGAAGTTTGCATGAAGCTATCTTGAAAATCAAGCATCTATGAAAAGAAAGGAGTACACCAAGTGGAACAAGAAAATAACTAATAGGCTGTATGGACGAGATGGTAGAAGCTTGAAATATTATGTGTAAGGTCACAAGTTCAAATCTCACATCCCACATATTTTAAAGAAGCCAAGTTGAATTCCATCAGTTGAAGTAAGAGGCGATGGTTTGGCCGAAGGGAATGAGATTTCCAAATTGACTAAGGGATGAAGTTTACAAGTGAAGGGATGCATTAAGGGATGAAGTTTACAAGTGAAGGGATGCATTGACACCCCGAAATTGACATAGGGATGCAATTTCAAGGGATGCATTAAGGGATGAAGTTTACAAGTGAAGGGATGCATTGACACCCCGAAATTGACATAGGGATGCAATTTCATCTGAAGAGTTGAAGTTCAAATTGGTACAGGGAAATCAATTTGATGGGATGAGATTTACAAGGCTAGGCTTCAATTCAATTGGAGATATAGATTGCAAGGGAATATATTTTGAAGATAAAAATCCCAAAAGGCGTGATCTACACCAGATAGAGATTCATGGGACGCCATTTTTGCTGAAACCTCAAGCTCAATTTGAAATCTCTGACAAGATCTGCAACATTATCTTATCTTCTGACAAAAGGCTATACAGCTAAGCAAAATTCGAAAATGAGACCGTTTCTTTCCAACGGACGGATTCTCATTACCAGCTATAAATAGATGAAGATTGAAGCTGAGGAAAGCAGAAGAAAATAGCAAGAAGCAAGTATACAAAGCAAAGAACAGAGCTAAACAGAGCATAGAAAATTCAAAGAAAGCTTTCCATCTCAAAAGCAAAAATTGATCTATCTTTTGTGAGATAAACACTCAGAGTGATACAGAGCTTAGAAAAGAAATATCCAAGAGTGTTGAAATCTTCATCAACTTCAAGAGATTCAGCGCATACGGAGATCATCTACAGAATCTCAAAGTTGGAAGCAAGGCAAAACTTGTTTTGGAGCAAAACAAGGGAATGGAGGAAAGTAACACGGAGTTGTGAAATCCTGGATTGTCACACGGAGTTGTGAGATCCGAAGCAGCAGTGTCGGGAAGACATTGGGCGTGATTGGTGTGGGCTTGGTGATCAAAGCACCAGATCACGGGATACGTTTCTACCGGATCGTAGAAGACGGGGGGAAAGTAGCACGGAGTTGTGAAATCCTGGGAAAGTAACGCGGCGACGTGAAACCCGAAGCAGCAGTGTCGGGAAGGCACTGGGCGTGATTAGTGTGGGCTTGGTGATCAAAGCACTAGATCACGGAATTCATTGTATCTTGGAACCAAGAAGTGGTGGATATAGTGAATTGGCTCTTTGAGAAGAGCAAGTGGAGTAGGAAGATTACATCACCTCGCGAACCACTATAAATTGCCTTGTGTTCTTTACTGCTTTCTTTACTTATCGCTCTTGCTTGCTTCTCACGTCAATAATCTTGACACTATCTACACACACACCGTATTGTTTATTTAATTCCGCTGTGCACCGGACTTTAACAATCTAGTTTAGAGTCTTGGTTTATCTCTGACTTTACCATTTGTTATATTGTGCGAAAAAGTTTGAAAGTCTATTCACCCCCCCCCCCCTCTAGACTTTCACCTTACCTCTTTTGGGACCAACAGTTTGCTCTCTTTTGATGAATCAAGTAAAGCACTTGATTTTTATGCTCTGTTTAGCTCTGTTTAAGAACTCTCAGAATATTTTTCTCTTTTAAGCTCTCTGAGTTCTTTTCTCACTTCTCACTTGAAGATTTTTGGTATGCTCTGTACCAAGTGGGATTTTTGCTCTTTGCTCGTATATTGCTCTATTCGTTCCCCTTAAGTTCGTTCTCTTCAAGTCTTCACATCTTCATCATTTTATAGCTGTAAATGAGAATTTGTCCGTTGGATAGAGACGCTCCCATGTCAGAGATCTTATCTTATCTTCTGCAAAAATGTCAGAAAGAGATAAGCTAGCCGTTTGAAAAGATCTTCATCTCCATTGTAAATGAGCTTCCAAACTTCATCTGATATTCCTCTCTTTTAACGTTGAGTGGAAATATCTGGGTTTCTATTTTGGTGTAGAACGGCTTCTCTGATCAGCTTTGAAAAGGTCCTTGTACCTTTGGGATTCAAAAATAATCTTTATTTTAATCCCATACTAGTTAGACTAGTATTTTCCTTGTGAGAATATTTTTCACTGTAAGTTCTGCTTCATCTTCTTCATTCTCACGTCTGGGTGTTCTCAGATATCAAATTGGCTTTGAACTTCCACCCAATTTGAATTTCTCCTTTGTAATTGACACCCAATTCCAATTGGCTTGTAATTGGCACCCAATTTGAATTTCTCCTTTGTAATTGGCTCCCAATTGACTTTGACTTACAATTGGCTCCCAACATCTCCTGGTGCTTCAATTACTTCTTCGAAATTGAACTTCTCTTGAATTTTATCTCAATTCAGTTGCTCCTCAATGTCTTCCTTTAATTGGTCCCCAATCTGAATTGCATCCCATACTACAACTTGAATTGGCTCCCAATTTCAATTCTACATTGGCTCCCAACTTGAATTGATTCCATTTGAAACTTGCTCCCAATTTCAATTTCTCTGAACTAGCTCCCAATTTCAATTCCTTCGAACTAGCTCCCAATTCCAATTGATTTAATTTCTCTGAAACTGGCTCCCAACTTCAATTGCTTCGAAACTAGCTCCCAATTTCAATTGCTATGAAATCGGCTCCCAATTCCCTTTGAATTGGCTCCCAAGTGCAATTGCTCCTTCCCTTTGAATTGGCTCCCAAGTGCAATTGCTCCTCCACTTGTAATCGACGCCTATAGGTAGACTAGCGCCCAACTCCATCAGATTAAATTAATTTGGCTTCCCAAATTTTACCTTGTAAAATTATTGATGGTGAGTTTTGAACTTGAGCCATTTCGCATAATATATCAAGCATTATCCACTTCGTTCGTACAACTTATTGAGTAAATCTCCAATCTTCTTTGATGTACTCCTTTCTTTCCATAGATGCTTGATCTCCAAGTTAATTTCATGCATTCTTCGAATCTTAATTTTCTTCACGAAAATTCTTCTGGGATATCTTCTTTAGTAGCTTTGACGTGAATATTACACCATTCATCTTCTTCTTCAATTTGCCATTTTCTCCAGACAAATTCTTGATTTTAGGCTTGATATCCTCTTCTTCCATTTTCATGCATCTTCCTCTATTTTTCTCTTTTGCAACTTAAATAATTTCCCGATCACGGTCTAAGACTCTACTAGACCTATAAAATAAAATTGGGGGATCTACAAATACATATTTGGCATATCAAAACCATTACACTTTATTCCTAACAATTTCCCCCCTTTTGATAATGCCAAAACCTATACTCAGTCATTGGCTTTAAGTCTTTGAAAAATAATCTTTTTACTCAATTTTATTTGACAAAGCCAAGATGAGTTTACAATGGTTTTCTAGACACAATCAAAAGAAAATTGTGAATTAATTTTTAGACAAGCTCCTAAACGCATCTTGAATTATTTTTATTTTGATCGTCATCAAATTTTTTAATTTTTACGTGCGTTTGACATATTTCTTGTCTTTTAATTCACGAAAATCTAATTACATTAAACAAATAAAATTAAAGACTCAAAATAGACCTTGGGAAATTATTATTGATATATTTCGAATTTATTGAGAAAAATGCAACAGAGGTTCGAAAATAGAGGATATATTATCTTAAGAGAATTTTCCAGATTACCTTCTGGGTTTCTTCACTCCCATGTCTTTCTTCAAAATATCCTTGATATGTTCCCTGAGCTTGAAGAAATCATCTTTGAACTTTGCATTCTGAAATCTCTTTGTAACTTGTCCAGCCATATAGAATCCAAAAGCTTCCCTCAGATTGGTGCCCGGAAGAACTCCAGCTTCCCACCATACAATACATTCTTCGAAGCTTCTTTCTTCTCCAAGATTCATGCCCATAGTTCCGGTGAAATCTCTTAGTTCATACCACATCTCGGTTCTTCTCCGTTTACCTTCTTCTTCTTTATTTTTGTCCGAGATCCATTGGGCTTGATCGGCTGCAGGCCATTTCTTGATCATGCTTGGTAAATTTTCCTTCGTCCATACGGTTGTCTGAGTGATGAGACCTTTTGAGCATTCAAGCCAGTCACGAGTTTCAACAACCTTTGATGTAGTACCAAGACTAGGATTCGCGAACTGAGCAAAACCAATCGGAGATGGTTCTTTTGAGGATTGTCCTCAGCTTCGGCCTCTACCTTGAGTAGATTTTACTGGCTGTTGTTGGCTTCCAAAAATAAATTCTTGTTGTTGCAAAGCCAAGTGACTGAGAATTTCTTCCCCCCTTTTGGCGTTATCAACCAAAAATGCAAGGGTCTTAAAATCTTGGTCTTGGTTTGCCTTCACAGTTTCAACACTGTTATGCGTTTCAATGGAAACGGTTTGCACGTTGTCCAGCTTGTTTGTTGTAACTGCGAGCTCAGCTTCAAGTTTGTTGATTCGGCTTTCTTGATCTTGAATCGCTTTGATTTGTCGCAAGTGACGTTCGTTGTGAATCTTTTCAGCTGCTTCACGCTCCTTCTTCATGAGCTGAATGACTTCAAGTAAGCCTTTCGTCACTTCTCCTTTCAAGATTCTTTCTGCTTTGTCAATATGAGTCTTCAAAGAATTTTGATGATCCATTAATTCTTTCAGACTGACTCGGGTATCCGTGTGTTGTTGTTCTAGCATTTGGTTTTGTTCAACCAACTTTTCTCCAATTGTTTGACAAACAACATCACTGGATTCGGCTACTTTGGCAAATAAGGATGAGAATATGCCATCTTCTTGTTCATCCATCTGCACAAAATTTTGAGGGGATCCGAACGGACTTCTATTCGGATTTGTGAGAATAACTGTATCAATAAGTTGCATCCCTTCTTCTTCAGGTGATTCGGCTTCTTGATTAAGATCACCAATTTCTTCTTCTAAGACCTCTGTTCTTGTGTAGTTCTCTGTAAATACATCTTCATTTTGTAGAACAGGGTCCATGATGTGCATGGTAGACTCGGTATTGTGTACTGGCAGTACACCGGATAATTGCTCCATGTTCTCCATAGCAACTTCAACTGTAACTTCCACTGGTATATTTCTCCTTAAAACTTCTGACACTTCTCCTCTTAATTCTTCTATTCTTTTATCCCTTTTGTAGCCATAAAATATATATAATTTTTTTTTTAATTCTTTTATTCATATTTTCCCTTTTTTTTAATTTTTTATTTTATCTTCTTGGCTACGAGACTTTTTCTTCTTTTTAAAGGACTTAGGGATTTTTCATTTTGTAGGAGAGATAGAAAGTCAGAGAGGCAGAAAACCAGTAGCAAAAACATCCATAAAAACTTTTATTTATCTCCTTCGTGGGGAGAAGGAGAGAGAGAGAGAGTTAACAACACACTTCTTCAACAGGCAGAGAAACTAGTGCTCATGCAATCATCTGATTCATAGTCTATCCCATAGCCTCCGGGCGGTGAAGGTGCATATCCAGGTCCAGAGTCATCACTGGACTCGCTTTCCTCAAACATCGACCCGTTAGAGCTTGAAGATGAGTAGGTTTGATTGAAAAACCTAGTAAAGTCCACTGGAGGACGGATGAACGGGTTGAGTGGCATCTGCTGAGGAGGCGGTGGAGGAGGAGGGACTTCTTCTGGCAGTGGTGCAAGAACAGGCAGACTTGGTGGAAAATTCGGGAGAGGCTCTGGAGGAGGAGGAGGTTGATAGAGCCCATCAAAACCGAAACCAGGAGGAGGTAGAACCGGTCCAAAAGTCAGTTGTTTTAAATACAGGAGATATTCTGAATTGCTCATATTCAGAATCTCAGCATACATATCCTGTTGAACAACTGGTGAGAACTTCATGAATGGAGGCTCAGACCCTTCCACTCGGTCTTGTTCTGCCAATGGTTTCTTGGCACCATCATCTTCTTCATAGATAAAACCTAGTTCACGCGGTGGTGATTCTGCAACTGCTTGAATTTGTGGTGACTCGTTTTCTTGCTCCTTTTCTTCAGATATCAACACCAGAGGGTTGCTTGGTGTTTCTCCGGCCTTCTTACGTCCGTCCGTGCGTGTTGCCTTTCGCGGTTGGTTGAGAACTTTCTCCCAAGTTCTCGGACTTTGCTTCCTCATCTCGTTCTCTTGTGACTCGCTGGACACCATCTTGCACCTGCAAAAATTCAAACAACAAAATCTTCCACAGCAGGTTTGTCTCGACTGTCTCCCAATATATAGGGCGGTCAGTGAGACTATCGGTTCACTTGCCGATGGAGAGTTAATACTCCTTGCCGTCGTTTAGAGTTTACGGATGTGATGGATAGCGGCAAGACTTTTCATTGGCCGAGATGGCGGTGGATGGGAAGAGATTTGATGGGCAACAGTTTAGAGGGGTGAGTTTAAAAAGGGGTTAGGCTTTAATTGCTCTGTGGGAGACGATTGAAATCATTAAGCCGAGAGAAGGTATGGGGTGCCGATTTGAGAGAGAGAGTAGATCAGTTTGGAAAGATTTGATCTAGGAGAGGTTTATGGGGGGAGGTTTTAGGTTGGGTGGAGGTTTAGAAAGAGTAGGAGTTTATGGGTGGAGGTTTGATACCCAATTAAACTCTGATTTTCCTCCTTTATCTCCTGATTTCCTTCTCAAAAACGTGTACCACAGATACAAACATACTCAAACATCTCGTTAGTAGCAAAAATTACTCCACAAATAATTAACACACATACCAAAATATTAAACACATATACACGGCATTCCTAATTAAAAACAAACATATTTTGGAAATTAACACAATTAAAACACATATTCCTAATTTATAATTAGAAACAACTTTATATAAATTAAACATGCAAAATTAGATTCTAAAAATTTTAGAAACTAACAAAAAGCATTCGGCATTTTAACACATTATATCATATACATGTACGAAATACACATAAAACATATTAAATCACATTAGGCACATATAAAATAAACGAACACGGTAAATCATTTTTAGAGCAAATTGTTCATGCAAAAAGGTTAGTTAATTTACAGAAACATGAACACATGCTTAAAAACTGATTAACACATTAAAACATGCAATTTAAAACAAATTAACAAATAAATCACGAATTGCACATTTTATCAAATAAATTTTGCATGGCATATGATCTCACGTTAAATAACACATGCAAATACACAAATAGGTTCCTAACACATATTGCAATTTTATCACATAAAAATTTCGAATAAAACATGCATATAAACACATAAAATAATTTATTTACGTAAAACAATTTATTTTGAGCACAAGTATCAATTTAAATTGAGAAATTAAGATCAGTGATACTTAGCTCATTTCGATCATCCCCAACTCGTGCCTTAAGGTTGAAAATCTCGTTTCGCATAAAGGCTTCATGAGAATATGAGCAACTTGGTTCTCCGTAGGGATATATTCGATCTTCAGATTTTTCTTTTCAACGTGATCCCTTATGAAATGGTGTCGAATGTCGATATGTTTGGTTCTTGAGTGAAGCACCGGATTGTGAGTGATAGCGATTGCACTAGTATTATAACAATAAATACTAACGTCATCACAATTAACTCCGTAATCCTTCAATTGTTGCTTCATCCACAAAATTTGTGCACAACAACTTCCTGCAGCAATATATTCGGCCTCGGCGGTACTAGTTGCGATGGAATTTTGCTTTTTGCTGAACCAAGAAACAAGCCTTCCCCCCAAGAACTGGCATGTCCTAGAAGTGCTTTTTCTGTCTATTTTGCAACCTGCAAAATCCGCATCTGAAAAACCCGTTAGTGTAAAATCTGTACCTTTTGGATACCACAATCCAACATTGATTGTGCCTTTCAGATATCGTATGATCTTCTTCGTTGCGGTGAGGTGGCTTTCTTTAGGATTTGCTTGGAATCTTGCACACACTCCCACAGCATAAGAAATGTCCGGCCTGCTTGCAGTAAGATATAGAAGAGAACCAATCATTCCTCTATATTTTGTTTGATCGACATCCTTTCCATCTTCATCTTTGTCTAGCCTTGTTGATGTGCTCATTGGAATTTTGATCGATGGTTTTCCTTCAAGGCCAAACTTCTTTATCAAGTCGCGAGTGTACTTTGCTTGATTGATGAATACTCCTTCTTTCAGTTGTTTGACTTGTAAGCCCAAGAAGTAATTTAATTCACCCATCATGCTCATTTCGAATTTATTCTGCATAAGCTTCGAAAATTTCTCACACAAAGAATTGTTAGTGCTTCCAAAAATAATATCATCAACATAAATTTGCACTAATAAAATATGATCACCATCTTGAATTCTAAATAATGTTTTGTCAACAAGGCCTTTGGTGAATCCACAGCTTATCAAGAACATTGACAAAGTATCATACCAAGCTCTAGGTGCTTGTTTCAACCCATACAATGCCTTTTTAAGTTTGTAGACTTTATCACCTTCGCCTTTTACCTCAAAACCTGGGGGTTGTTCGACATAAACTTCTTCTTCGAGTAGACCATTTAAGAATGCGCTTTTCACGTCTATTTGATAAACAGTGAAATCTTTGTGTGCGGCGTAGGCTAGGAAAATTCTGATTGCTTCAAGTCGGGCCACCGGTGCAAAGGTTTCATCAAAATATATTCCTTCTTCTTGCGAGTATCCTTTTGCAACGAGCCTTGCTTTATTCCTAACAATCACGCCTTCTTCGTTTGCTTTGTTCCGGAAGACCCATTTGGTTCCTACAACGTTGTGGTTCCCCGGTCTTGGAACAAGTTCCCAAACATCATTTCTTTTAAATTGATCGAGCTCTTCTTGCATAGCATTTATCCAATCCGGATCATTAAGAGCTTCGTGCACTTCTTTCGGTTCAATTTGAGATAGGTAACACGTGAACAATGCTTCCATGGTAGATGATCTTGTTTTCATGCCTTCATGGATATTCCCAATAATTAATTCTAGAAGGTGATTTTTGAGCCATCTTAAATCTGGTTGAAATGGGTGCATGGTACTGGGTGGATCCATTTGTTGTGAATTTGCAGTGTTGGTTCGAATTTCATCAATTAAATTGTCTTGAAATTGATTACCAACATCACATCCAATTTGATCATTAATTGGATCACCAACTTGTACTGCATCCTCATTCCCACGTGAGGCATCACTCCCAAAATTATTATTTAAAGAATTTCCAACTTCTTCTGGGTGAGGGATGGGATTTTCTAGAGAATTAATTTCCAACTCATCCATTCCCTGCAAAACATCATCTTCACACGTATCATTAGTATCACAAAAATCAATATGACACTTGTTACCATTTTGTGCAATTTCTTCGTCCAGTGCATCATTCTTGATCTGTGATTTTTCATCAAATACCACGTGTATGGATTCTTCAACCACCATTGATCTTTTATTCAGAACTCTGTACGCCTTGCTGGTAGCTGAATATCCTAGAAAAATTCCTTCATCTGCACGCTCATCAAAAGCTTTTAGATGCAATTTATCATTAATATGAATAAAACATTTGCATCCAAATATATGAAAATAACCAATATTTGGTTTTCTCCCTTTATATAGCTCATATTGCGTCTTCTTGTACTGCTTATGGATCATGCTTCGATTTTGCGTGTAGCAAGCAGTGTTGATAGCTTCCGCCCAATAGCGTTTCGGGAGACCGGCAGCACTAATCATCACTCGTGCGGCTTCTTTGAGCGTCCGGTTTCTTCTTTCGGCAACACCGTTTTGTTGCGGTGTTCTTGCGGCAGATAATTGATGAGAAATTCCATGTGAATTGCAAAAAGCTTGTATAACTCCATTTACTAACTCGGTTCCGCGATCCGTTCGTATTTTTGATATTTGCAATTCTTTCTCATTTTGTAGTTGCTTCAACAGCTTCGGTAGAACTTGCTCAACTTCATTTTTCTTCTTGATGAACACGGTCCAAGTGTACCTGGAAAAATCATCAACAACAACGAGAGTATATTTCTTACCACTTACACTTATTGGATCAACCGGTCCAAATAAGTTCATATGTAGCAAGCTTATCGGTCTTGACGTTGACTCGTGTGTCTTTGATTTGAATGACGATTTGATTTGCTTTCCGCGTTGGCATGCGTCACACACTTGGTCCTTCTTGAAGATAATATCTGGCAAGCCTTCAACTAGATTCTTCTTTGCAAGTTGATTGATAGTCTTGAAGTTTAAGTGGTTGAGCTTTCTGTGCCATTCCCAATTAGCTTCATTCGAATTTCTGGCCATTAAGCACACTGAATCTTTGCTTGTTCTCCAATCCACAATATACATATTCTTTCGCCGTTTTCCAGATAAAATAATCTCATTTGTGAGCTCATTTTTTATTAGGCAATTATCTTTAGAAAATTCTACAAGATAGCCTTTATCACAAAATTGACTAGTTCTCAACAAATTAAATTTTAATCCTTCAACGAAAGAAACATCTTCAATCTTCAAACCATTTTTCTTGATCGTGCCAACTCCTTTTGTAATTCCATAATTTTGATTTCCACCGAAAATAACTTTTGGTCCATCGATTTCTTTGAAATTCACTAGATATGATTTATTTCTAGTCATGTGGCGTGAGCAACCACTATCAATGTACCAAACATCCTGCAAAAAAGATTAATTAACTTTAGGTACCCATATTATATAAGTCTTTAAAAGTTTAAAAATTTTGGGGTGTTACATTAACATAACTCCACCACCTCAATGCTGGCTACTCGCAGCTCTGTCGGCATGTTGCTCCCACCATTCTCCCGTATCTTTTCCCGAGGTTGGGATTCCATCGACTTCTCCCACTGTGCACTTGACCAGGAAGTCAGTCAACGTTTGCCCCTTGATCGAAGGGCGGGGTTGGTACTCAATTCCATATTGGGTCAATTCCACGGCCCACTTGACGAGTCGTCCTTAGGACGTGGGGTTACGTAGCACGCCTCCCAAGGGTTGATCAGTTAAGACCCAGACAGTGTGTGCCTGAAAGTAAGGTGTCAACTTCCGCACTCTGACCACTAGTGCATACACCACCTTTTCTAGGGGTGTATAGCGAGTCTCGGCCGATTTCAAGGATCGGCTGACGTAATAAACCAGATGCTGAGCCCGCTCTTCTTCCCGAATGAGCACTGAACTGACAGCCTTAGATGATACCGCTAAGTACAGATACAGGGGTTCGCCGACCTGCGGAGTATAAAATACAGGTGTAACACCCCGTGTTACGGCCTTCAATCCCGGATTAATTATTTAATTAATCCCGTTAATAATAATTAAATATGATTTAATTTGGTAGGTTTCCCTTTAAATAATTAATAAGGCCCACCATGAATCGTGGACCCTTGCCTAAACTAGAGTTTAAGCCTATTAGGAATAAAGAAAGTAAACCTTTTACTAGTCAGATTCTAACTAGGAATCCTAGACCTAGTTATCTATTAAGAATAAAGGAAGTAGGCATTTTACCATTCAGATTATGATTCTTTTTAATTAATTAATTAATATGGTCCACTATGGACCATGGACCCTTATCCCTAAAACAAGTCCTTAGTCTTATAAGGAATAGAATTAAGTAAGCCCATAGTATTTAGACCCCAATTAGGACTGTACTCTTAGGAATATATATATATATATATATATATATATATATATATATATATATATATATATATATATATAGGGTCATAGGAGGCACCTAGATCTTACACCACAATAATCTCTCACCACACGAAGAGTTCCAAGAATTCCCTTAGGAGAAATCAAGAAAGAAGAAAGCTTAGAGAAAGACCCTTCATAGCCAAGGAAATTAATTAAGGCTAAGAAGTAACCCATGTCTCAACAAAACCTATTTTCTTAGCTATGATCTCCCTCTTAGGCATCCCTCTATATTCTTGTGTCTTGATGAATCGTTTATGATGTTGATGATGTGATCTTGATAATTGGTGATATGATTTTATGTGGGATCTTGATAATCTTGATGATGATAAGTGATTCTTGATGATTGTGTGATATTCTTGATGAATCTTAATGTTTCTTGATATTAAAAGATGAGTTATGTTCTTGATGATTTAAATATGATTAGAGCCCTAGGATGTATCGTGAAATTCGTATTGTGTTATTCTTGATGTATTGGGTGGGAATTCGCATGCTCTGGTGTTGTTGTTGGTTTAGAAATTACTATAGGATACGTGCCATATGATTATTGATTTTGATCCGTTAATTGTCCACAAAGGATCCCGGAGCGTTTATTGTGAAAAAGAGTCCGTGGGGGGTACGGGACCCGCCACCTACCCGCGGCCGGAATTAACGCCGCCGGCAGCAGGCAGGCGACTGCCCGCCGGGCACCCGCTGCCCGGAGACTTGTCGCCGACGGGTGACCCTTCACCCACCAGCTATCCGCTGGAAATTATCCCACCCCGGGATCCCGGCTTCCCCATTTGATGTTCCCCGACCCCTGTGGCGTCCCAACGGACTCCGTCTATCGTGCCTATGTCTAGTTGATGTTTCGGGTACCATTCGTAGGTTAAATGAGTCATATATATCGCATGCTAGTTGAATCGGTATCCCGTTGGCCTAGGTGAAAGAAGTATGAACCCCTTAGGATTATTCCTAGTGTGTGGATGACCACGCATAGGTTTCGTTATACGATTTCTCCCCCTTCTCAATGTGTCAATGTGGGTTGCATGTGCTTGCTATGTGTTACGTGCACATGATACCCCAATTTCGTTGCAATCAAATTGGTTATTCCTGAGCTGCGGTTCAGAAGCTGGCTGCGGTCAGATTTACACTCTCGGGCTGCGGTCCACCGTTTGGTTGCGATCAAACGTTTTACATGAGCTGCGGTTTATATTCCTGGCTGCGGTCAGATGACTACTCTTGGGCTGCGGTCCACTGTTTGGTTGCGATCAAACATTATGATGAGCTACTGTTCATCGGTCGGTTGCGATCGACCCCTTCGTGTTGCGATGCGAGGCAGGGTGCTGCGGGGCCATGTCAGAGCTATATGCGCTGACCCTCATGTATGGGCATGCGATTGGTCCTGTGGCGCCATCATAGTGTGCTTGTGTGAGGAGATACAGATTGATTGGTGTTATGAATGATATGAAGTGAAATTGTGACTATAGGATATATGCTAGTATCTATATATGTTTGGTTATAACAGTTGGTTGTGCTTATCCCTATCTGTCGAGTCTATTCCCTGTTTTAAAGCTAGAGTCTCCTAGGATATATCTTCATGCTTCAAAATGGATTCTTCTTATATCTATATATATATATGTCTATATGTATTGTATTTCAACGTGTTAGAGTGGGTTACCAGCATCTCTCGCTGAACAGATATATTTGACTTTCAGGCACAGATGAGTAGACACTTGAGCGCGCTAGAGATCCGGAGCGTAGAGTAGATAGTTTCCCTTTCGGCTCGCGTGCCATGCTTATGTATTGATATTATTGAGGATTCTAGTTAGTAAACCTGTGCACCTGAGTTCTCTAGCTTAGGTGTGGCATAGCACCCCGTACTCTTATGTTATGTTTTGGGATTTAATGAGAATTTACCTTTATTATATAAGCTTCAAAAGTCTGAAAATTTCAGGGTGTTACAACAGGAGGCGTCGAGAGGTACCTCTTCAGCTCTTCGAAAGACTCTTGACACTCGGAGGTCCATGTGAAGCCTCTTGTCTGCCAACCTGCTTAGGAACCGACTTAAAGCGGCCAGTCGGCCGGTCAACCTTTGAAGATCTTTTATGGTGCTGGGAAGTTGCATGTCCATGATGGCTTGGACTTCTCGGGGTTCGACTCAATGCCCCATTTGGTCACCATGTAGCCCCGAAATTTCCCTCCTTGCACGGCAAAGACGCATTTTTTAGGGTTGAGCAACGTGCTCACCTCCTTGTAGGTTGTATTTAAGAATTATTTGGAAGCACTCGGATGTGGCCGGTAGCCAGCAACGTGCTCACCTCCTTCTTCACGAATTCTCTTCGGTCGTTGGCTAAATATCGCTTTTTCTGAATCACGAGCCGATGGCCGGGGTCTACCGCGAGTCAGTGAGAAATGATAAAACGGTCCACACCCAGCATGTCCTCTGGCCCCCAGGCGGTTCTCACGGAGCACACGTATAACTTCTGCTCGTATATCCTCCCGGAGGCCGACTCCGATTCTTACCCGCCTCTCTAGTCGGGCAAGGTCGATCTCCACTTCTTCTAATTCCACGGCCAGTTCAGGGCGAGCCGGCATTACTTTCTTTGCGGGCCGCTCAGTGATCTCATGCACTTGCATTTCTCGTTTTCCCATTCCCCGGCATGCCTGTTAGTAGCACTCGCGGGCGACTCTTCGGTCGCAACGTACCGTGCCCACTCCTGTCGACGTGCGGAATTTTAGACACAGATGCTCGACTGAGATCAGTGCTCCCAGGTCCTCCAGCCCGGGTCGTCCGAGAATGGCGTTGTGGGAGCAGGCTAAATCGACAACGATGAATTTCATATCCAGGTTTTGTATGTCGAGATAACTGCCGATCTCAACCTGCATGGTAATGGACCCCTCTGCCTCGATCGAATCCCCTATATATGAAGATCTCCCATCTATTCTTCGCTGATGATAGCCTTGTGTTCTTTAAAGCTACAGTTGAGGAAGCCATGGTGGTTAAGAACTGTCTGCTTGAGTATGAACGTATGTCGGGTCAAGCAGTGAATTTCTCCAAATCATGCATTATCTTTAGTAGGAATGTGGGAGTGCAAAATGGCAATGCAGTAGCGGCTACCTTTGGAATGCACAGATCCGATTCTTCGGGTAAATATTTGGGGTTGCCGCTTGGTATTGGGAGAAACAAGAAAGAGGTTTTTCGCTATATTGAGACTAAGTTGCAGCAACGCTTCCGGGGATGGAATAACAAAATTCTCTCAAGAGCAGGTAAGGAGGTTCTGCTTAAAAGTATTGCTCGATCTTTCCCTACTTATACTATGAGTATGTATTATCTTCCTATTACCTTTTGTGAATCTTTGGAAAGGCTCATGAATCGGTTCTGGTGGAACGCGAAAGGTGCTGGAAGGAAAGGTATGCATTGGCTCTCATGGTCACGCATGTGTATGCCAAAACGTTATGGAGGTCTCGGATTTAAATGTCTGCATGAGTTTAATGTGGCCCTCCTTAGCAAAACAGGGATGGAGAATTTTATCGCAGCCTGATTCAATTGTGGCAAAAATTTTCAAGACCAGATACTTCCCGAGAAGCTCTTTTCTTGAGGCAAATATAGGGGCCAATCCAAGCTATTGTTCGCGGTCAATCTTGGCGGGGCAGGCGATCCTAAAATAGGGTTCCTTTCGCCGCATTGGCAATGGTCGGCAGGCGCGTATATGGGGAGACCCTTGGATGCCGGATGTCGAAAACCCATATCCTCTTACTTCAAGATCAGAACATCATGGTTCGGCGATGGTTTCCGCCCTTATTGATTCGGTCAGTGCTAGTTGGGATATTCCGTTACTCAATGAATTATTTTGTGCTAGAGATGTCGATTTAATTGTGCAGCTGCCAGTTTCGCCTGAGTATGAGGGTAAATGGTGTTGGCGTGGTGATCTGCGTGGCATATTTTCGGTTAAGCAAGGCTATCGTTTACCAATGGGGAACACAGATAATGGTAACTCGTCATTTACAGCTTGGGGTCCATATGGTCACTTCGGATTCCTCCCAAGTTCCTCAATTTTTTATGGCGGTGTGGACGGGCAATTCTTCCGGTACGAACTAATCTAACCAGTCGTGGTATCCCTATTGATCATACGTGCCCTTTATGTCAGTTATACCCTGAAACTGTGTTGCATCTTATGAGAGATTGCCCTTACACTCGTGATTTGTGGAATGATGTACCGCCCATTATAACTAGCGCCAATTCTGATTCACTGGAAGAATGGTTGGCTGGTTGGCTAGGAGCTAAGGACACTGAAGTTAAGCATGTTTTTGTAGCTCGTTGCTGGACGGTGTGGAAGGCTAGGAATGATTTTGTTTGGAGTCACGTTCCATGGTCTCTGGAAGGGGTGATGGCGCAGGTTAATAATCTTTTGGAAAGTTGGCAGACTACCAACTCCAGCACCACTCATGTGCATGTGAATGGACCGACAATTGTGGATAATGGTGTCACGCCTCAAGCCTTATACTTCATTAATGTAGATGCTACTATCTTCGCTGAAAGGAATGAGGGTGGGGTGGCAGCGGTGGTTCACGATAGGCAGGGGACATTTATAGCGGGTCGGAATAAAACGGTACGATGTCTTCAAGATCCACACCTTGCGGAGGCGATGGGTATAAAAGAGGCGTTATCCTGTGCAATGGAGTGCGGGTGGCGAAATCTGGTGATCTTGTCAGATTGTCAGTTGGTTTGTTCTTCCTTGAGGTCCTCGGCTCTTTATAACTCTTATGTGGGTTGTGTCCTCAATGATTGCTTTAGTCTAAAACGGCAGTTTGATTATGTGTCGTTTCGTTTTATCTATAGATCAGCGAATAAGATTGCTCATGTGTTGGCACGTGATGCTTCTTCACTGTCTGGTCCTCGTAGTTGGTTTTCAGATTATCCTTTATGTATTCAGTAGTTGATTTCTCATAATTAATATATTCGATGTTTTCCTTCCAAAAAAAATAAAATATATTGTACCTTCCACAAGATTTTTCTCATTCTTTCAGTTACGTTCTTAATTTTTTTTTTAAAATAAAGATACATTTGCCAGTCCCGTTTTTAATTTTTTTTTCAAATACAGATATTTCTCAAATTACATATTGTCCCTCCCACGAGATTTTTCTCATTCTTTAAGTTACATTCAGAAATTTCATTTTTCAAATAACGATATTTTTTTTTTCAAATAAAGATACTTTATTCAATTATGTTCTTATAATTCTTATAGTTGAAGTAGCTTGGTGGACAAAAGTTTACTTTTTGCACAAGAGGTTAAGGGTTCAAAACTCAACTTGAACATCCACATTTCTTTTTGTTTCATAACAAGTACTACGTAGTACTTAAGAATTATCTGTAGCCGTGTTGGTAATGCTAATAATATTTAATGCGCTTTTGTGGTTTTAATTAATTTTGACATCTTCATGGTTTGGATTTATTCATTAATTATTTATGGGTATGGATGGTTGGAGTAGCTTGTGTGGCTCTCATTCAATCATGCTATATAATGACATTAGTCCTCCTATTTTAGTGATAAAATTCTAATACGTCTATGGAAGACAAAGACGGTGATGGTGAATCGAAATCCCAAGGGTCGTTATATCATAGACTGCGGTGTACATATGCACCACGGTAAAAAATGGCGCCGTTTCTTTAAGTTAAGAAACGGCCCGCCGTTATAGTTAACGGAGTCCGCTTATTTGGTGTATTAAACACCAACTGACACTACAATATATCTAAACCGAGACTGCATTACTATCAAAATGATACTGTAGTTATAGTGAAATGAAACTGTAGTGTATATAAAATGAAACTGAATAACATTTCACATATTTAAGTGTATATTGTACAATGGAGCTGTAATTATATCAAAATGATCATGTAGTTGTGTTTTAATGAAACTATAGTGTATATAAAATAAAATTAAATAACATTTTCACATATTTGAGTCTATAAATATCGAATGAAACTATAGTTATATCGAAATGAAACTGTAGTTGTGTTGAACTGAAACTGCAGTATATACAAAATGACACTGAATAACAGGGTTACTTTTTGCGAAAGGGTGCGAAACGGCGGAAATCAAACACCGTTTCTTTTCATTTAACAAAAGGACGCACGGTGCATGATATAATTTGCCAAATCCCAACGGCCAGGCCAGGAATTTTGCAAGGGCAGGCTGGGCCCTTGCTCAGGGCCCACTCTTGGAAGGGGCCCACCATCCTATCTCATTACCTCTTATATATATTATATAGAATTTTCAACATATAGTTATGTGATATACATTTATGATCATAAATTCTAAGTTGGCTAATATGGTAAGATTTCTGGTTTGAATGCTCCTGGGGCAAGGGATCAAATCCCCTTACATGAACCCTGAACCCCGGGGAAGCACTAGTTGTTATCACTGTGCGACCAAGACGCCCGCATGCCTTCCTTCTGAATGAGCTCTTCCATTCCGAACCCCAAGGAAGCACTAGTTATTGTCATTGTGCGACCAAGACGCCCGCATGCTTTCCTTCTCAATGAGCTCTTCCAAGAGGTTACAACATCCACACTTTCCTTTTGTTCGCGAGTGATATTGCGAAGCGTCACTTTCCAATCTCTTTGAAGCCACCATTTAATCCCATCAATGTGATCGCATGTAGGGCCTCTCAACTCAGTATTGCCAGTTAGCCAGTTGAGGACTCTCCCCGCATCGGATTGAATCCCGACATCTCTTATCCCCATCTTCCACGTCCAAGCAAGGCCTTTCGCAATGACCTCAGCTTCAACAATGGTTGCATCCTTGTGTATCGATTTGCCGTAGAAATCGCCCATCCACTTGGAATAATACATCCTTGTGTATCTCATCACTGTTGAGAATTTGCAGCCATGTTTGCAATTAGATTTCTTGCAGCCTCTGATGTCTTGTCAACTAAAGCACCTCCACTCGCAACATCAATCTTGCTGCGTTTTAACGAATACACGGGGCTAACCTTTTACTGGTAGTACGTTTTTAAACGTATCACATTCCAGATCCGATCAATAGGCTCCCCTTCTAAGGTTTCCAACTTGTTGGTGCCTGCTTGAATTACGGCAGCTCTCCGTAGGGTCCCTCCTACTTGACTGCGAACTTTCCCCCTTCAGTGGGTCAGCTAGCCTGTCGATCACGCAAAAAAAGGTCCCCGACTTGGTTTAAAGCTCGGGGTCGGATTCGCTTGTCATGATACCTCTTGACAGCCTGCTTGTATTCCACCATGTGAGCGTGAGATGCTTCCCTTCGCTCTTCCAGGAAATTCTTCTCGATCCTAAGGCTTTCCTCGTTTCCTTCATCGGTGTAATGGCGAACCCTATGAGTGGGCTCGAAGACCTCTATGGGCACCTTCGCTTCAGAGCCGTATGCTAACGAGAACGGGCTTTCGCCAGTAGCTCGCCTCTGGGTGGTGCAATACGCCCACAAGACGTGGTCCAACTCATCATCCCAGTTACCTCCCACGTCTTCTAACTTTTTACGAATACCGTCCACAATGGTGCGGTTCACGTTCTCGACCTGTCCGTTGGCTTGAGGATAAGCAACCGACACCTTGGTATGTCAAATGCTGTGTCGTTGACAGAAATCCGCGAAGGGTTGACAATCAAACTGTCGACCATTGTCACTGACTAAGTGCTCGGGCAATCCAAAACGACATATCACTTTCTTCCATAAGAAGCGCCGACACTAATACTTAGTGATGCTTACGAGAGGCTCAGCCTCCACCCACTTGGTGAAGTAATCGATGGCCAACACGCAGAACTTAAAACGCCCCGGGGCGACCGGCGGAGGGCCTAGCAGGTCGACTCCCCATTTAGCGAACGGAATGGCAATTGCGACTGGAGTGTAGAAGGTGGCTGGTCGAGTGTCCTTCCGTGCGAACGACTAACACACAGTGCACTTTGCTATCCAGTCGACGCAGTCTCTCATCATGGTAGCCCAATAATAACCTTGGACAATTAACATACGTGCAAGGGTCTGAGCACCCTGATGCGCCACGCATATCCCACGATGGGCCTCGTCTATTATTCTCTCCGCCTCCGGTCGGAGCAGGCACATGAGGAGGGGGCCTCCAAATGACCTTTTGTACAGCTGCCCATCTACGATCTCAAAGGAAGGGGCTTGTCTCTGGACTCGGGCTGCGACCGTGGGGTCATCAGAAAACTTTCCCTCTTCTTTGTAACGCCGGATGTTTTCGATCCAGAACATTTCTAGATTCTTAGCGCGATTCCAGTCCGGGATTGTTACCTGCTAAACTTCTTTACCGGGCTCTTCGATGCTGGGTCAGTTCCTCCCTTTGACAGATTCTTAGGAGATGATCCGACACTCCTACCTAGGCGATCTTCGACAAAATGTCGGCTTTCGTGTTCTCGGCCCGCGAGATATGTTCTATCTCGTATGCGGAAAACCGTTTCAGCAACTCCGCAGTCTTCTCTTTGTATTGCACCAGCCGAGTGCTCTTACCTTCACAGGTTTCGGATACCTGTCCAACCACAAGACGCGAGTCCGTCTTAATACGCAGACGATCGACTCCTAAGGACTTGGCGAGCCTGATGCCTCCCAGCATAGCTTCATACTCTGCCTTGTTGTTGGATGCCTGAAATTGATAGCTCAGAGCGTAGAATAGTCGGAATCCTTCCAGAGTGATTAACATAACTCCACCGCCACAATGCTGGCTACTCGCAGCTCCGTCGGCATGTTGCTCCCACCATTCTCCCGTATCTTCTCCCGAAGTTGGGATTCCATCGACTTCTCCCACTTTGCACTCGACCATGAAGTCAGCCAAGGCTTGCCCCTTGATTGAAGGGCGGGGTTGGTACTCAATTCCATATTGGGTCAATTCCACGGCCCACTTGACGAGTCGTCCTGAGGACGTGGGGTTACGTAGCACGCCTCCTAAGGGTTGATCAGTTAAGACCCGGACAGTGTGTGCCTGAAAGTAAGGTGTCAACTTCCGCACTCTGACCACTAGTGCATACACCACCTTTTTCAGGGGTGTATAGCGAGTCTCGGCCGATTTCAAAGATCGGCTGACGTAATAAACCAGATGCTGAACCCACTCTTCTTCCCGAATGAGCACTGAACTGATAGCCTTGGATGATACCGCTAAGTACAGATACAGGGGTTCGCCGACCTGCGGAGTAGATAATACAGGAGGCGTCGAGAGGTACCTCTTCAACTCTTCGAAAGACTCTTGACACTCGGAAGTCCATGTTAAGCCTCTTGTCTGCCAACTTGCTTAGGAACCGACTTAAAGCGGCCAGTCGGCCGGTCAATCTTTGAAGATCTTTTATAGTGCTGGGAAGTTGCATGTCCATGATGGCTTGGACTTTCTCGGGGTTCGACTCAATGCCCCGTTTGGTCACCATGTAGCCCCGAAATTTCCCTCCTTGCACGGCAAAGACGCATTTTTCAGGGTTGAGCCGTAGGTTGTATTTAAGAATTATCTAGAAGCACTCGGATGTGGCCGGTAGCCAGCAACGTGCTCACCTCCTTCTTCACAAATTCTCTTCGGTCGTTGGCTAAATATCGCTTTTCTAAATCACGGGCCGATGGCTGGGGTCTACCGCGAGTCAGTGAGAAATGATAAAACGGTCCATACCCAGCATGTCCTCTGGCCCCCAGGCGGTTCTCACAAAGCACACGTATAACTTCTACTCGTATATCCTCCATGAGGCCGACTCCAGATCTTACCCGCCTCTCTAGTCGGGCAAGGTCGATCTCCACTTCTTCTAACTCCACGGCCAGTTCAGGGCGAGGCGGCATTGCTTTCTTTGCGGGCCACGCAGTGATCTCATGCACTTGCATTTCTCGTTTTCCCATTCCCCAGCATGCCTGTAAGTAGCACTCGCGGGCGACTCTTTGGTCGTAAAGTACCGTGCCCACTCCTGTCGGCGTGCGGAATTTTAGACACAGATGCTCAACTGAGATCAGCGCTCCCAGGTCTTCCAGCCCGGGTCGTCCGAGAATGGCTTTGTGGGAGCAGGCTAGATCGACCACAATGAATTTCATATCCAGGTTCTGTATGTCGATTTAACTGCCGATCTCAACCTGCAGGTTAATGGACCCCTCTACCTCGATCGAATCCCCTATGAAGCCTACTAGTGGCACTTTCACCGGGGTCAGCCGTTCTCGTGCTAGCCCCAACTTGGTGAAAGTTTTGAGATACTAGATATTGACAGTACACCCGGTATCCACCAAGATTCGTCGGACGACCACTCCGTTCACGTCCATCGCAATCACCAATGCGTCGCGGTGTGGCGCCTGGCCAATCGGCAAGTCCTTATCTATGAAAGTGATGGGTTCTCTACATGCTCTCTTCGGCATGCCCTCACACCTGTACACTGTCCCCACATACAATTGCCGAGCCCAGGTTTTTCGAGTATTAGAGGAGTCGCTCCCTTCCGGACCGCCGACTATCATATTGGTGACAGGCTTCTGTCTCCACTGCGCCTCATCCTCGACGGATATCAGTTGCTTGCCGTGAGATGCAGCCCTTCTTTTCTATTGATTAGGAGGCGACGTACCTTGCTGAATGATCCCCTCCATGATCTTTTTCAGGTAGTAGCAGTCTTCCGTATTGTGAGTATAGGTTTTATGATAACGACAGTACTTGGATGCCTTACCCGGGTCGGCACTCGCTGTATGCTCACTCGGCGGAGGCGGGGCACCCGCTTTTACCTCGTGCACCGGATGCTGATGGGGTAGTCGGTAAGGGTGAGTACTGGTTCTATCGTAGACGCGCTAGGCCTTCTGTCGCCTTGGTGGATCCTGATGTCTTTCTTTCGCATCTGCTCTAGTTCGTTTCCCTCTGGAGGCCTCTCTGACCTCACGCTGTCGCTTGTACTTCATCGCCTGCGGTGTTAGCCCGCTTGTTGGCCATGTAGTTGGCCGATTATCCCGTAAGTCTCGATACAGCTGGCTAGATCGAAGCGACTGAATGAAAAATGTGAGCGCGGTTTGATCCTCGACCTCCTCAATAAACTGGATCTCCTTTTGCCACCGAGCCAAATATATTTTGAGGGATTCACCCTCATCTTGATGTATCAAGATGCGTAAGATCCTTCTGAGGCTTTATGTTGGCAGCATAGTGACTCATGAAACAGTCAGCCAATCCCTGGCTGAGAAGGGCAAATCGCCTGATCCGTCAAAAGTAGCTTTCTCCGGGAACTTGAAGTCGCCGGGTATCTTATATGACATGATTTCGGCTGAGAAGGCCAGGGCGGTGAGCAACGTCTGGTCGGGAGACTTGGTTTTTCCCTCTACTTTTTTTTTTTTTTTAGATTTCGCAGTTCTGAGCCATAGAAGCCATCGATCCCGAGTTCCAAGTATGATTTCTAGTGGACTCGGTGCTCTCTCCGCCTTGTGATTCGGCTTGCCGCTCCTCGTTACGGGCTGACATCTTGGTTCTCCGCCCCTTGGTTCTGGTTCTTCGTGTGTGAGTACTTTCTCGGGCGACCTCATGATTCGGCCGACCTGACCGTGCTCGACTGGGCGCTCTTTTTCCCAATCGTTATTTTGCCGAGCGTCGGGTCGTGTTTGGACCCAGTCTGGAGTGCACAGACCGAGCCAGTGGATCTTCCACCCTCCGATCCTCTCGCTCGCCTCTATCAGACCTTTTGGGCGGGTGTTGGTTCTGCAGCAGTGAATTCAGCGGTCGGGAGACCGATGACTCTCTCATTTCCTGAGTTTGCACGGCTACTGCGCAAGCAATAGCCTCTATCTGCGCGGGGGTGAGGGGTATTATCGACGGAGGCCGGTTTTGAGGCGCTGAGTCGCCTCCCTGGCATTGCGAATTTCGCTGGTTCAGCTGATTTCTCAGGTCCGCCTCAGGTGCGCTGCGGCGGTCGGAAGCCTGGCTTTGATCCTCAGTCATTGTTTTGAACCTCTGCTCTTGCTACTCGTCCTTCTCCTCTATTTCCGACTCCTTTCTCAGTGCAAAAGAGCGATCGTAACCTTTCGTTACGTCCCCACAGACGGCGCCAGTGTTGGTTTTAGGGTTTTTTGGGCCTAGGGAGGTCCAAAACAACCTTAGTTGGTGGATTCACCTTTCAAGAATAGAAGGGAAAAATGATAGCTCTTGTGAGTGTAAGTATACTCTTGGCCTGAACTTGTCGTCCCTCGTTACAGTTTCTGAGGAGCCATTTTATAATGGATCTCCTTGGAATCATTCAAAGTGTACACTTAAGGCCATAAATTGGCCCATTAACTCTACTTAACTCTAGGGGTCGTCGGGCTGCCGTTACTGGGCCACCCAACGGCTCCTTGACCGTGCTTTTAAATGGCTTCTTAAATGCTTTAACGATACCTTCGTGCCGCTTGCTCACTCGTGCCGACCTAGCACTCGCGCCGACCTCAGGGTCGAGCCGACTTCTTAGTTTGGCCTATGTCTCTCTTGGGTTTTCCTTCTTCTGGGCTTGGCCCCTTCTTCTCTTTGGGCCACATTTCTTTTTGGGCTTCTCATCTTTTCTAGGGATGGCAATGTGCCCCATCCCCGACGGGGATCCCATATCCCCGCCCCGAAAGAGACGGGGATGGGGAGGATTTTCAGGGAACAGGAATGGGGATGGGGAACATTTGTGATTACCCGTTGGGGACGGGGACGGGGATGGGGACACCCTTCCCCGCCCCGCCCCGTCACCGAATATATATATATATATATATATATATATATATATATATATATATATATATATATACATATATACATACAAGTATAAGTGTACTGTTATAAATATATATAAATGTTTTCCACACTATATATAAGTGGCGTATTATTGCATTGTACTATATACACATGCTGTATGCTACATATATATAGTGTGGACGGGGACGGGGTAGCGGGGACGAGGAGTATACTCTCCGCCCCCGCCCCTGCCCCGTTGCCATCCCTACTCTTTTCCCTAGGTTCTGGGCCCCGAGCCCACGGGGTTCACACCCCATCAATAATAATAATAATAATAATAATAATAATAATAATAATAATAATAATAATAATAATAATAATAATAATTTAATAAAAAAAATAAAATTTAAAAAATAATAAATAAAACATATGGTGAGTCGAACGTTCGGCTCCCCTTAGTTTTGTCACTTTTCCCACATCGGTGGGAACAGTGGCATGAAGAAGGCTCAGGGCTCCAATTTAAAAATTAAGCTTGCTCATTCGTTGATAGGCAAGCAGTGAGCCTGCTAAACTATCTCTTGTTATTCATGGAGTCGAGACGACCCTACAGTAAAAAAAAAAAAAATTAATACAGAGGTGTTTTGCGGAAATCATTCTCCAAAACGCTAAGTGAAAATATTGTAAATTGCAGTGTTTGTATTTTCAGTGGTTTGAAACAATTTGTTGCTCCAAAATGTTGAATAACCAAACACTTTATTTAGCATTTTGATCTTTGAGTTACATAATATTTACCAACTGTCTAATATCTTTGGGTTACATTATAATTAAAAATTTTAAATTTTTACTACTTCATCTAAATTCCTTAAATTATGAATTTCTTTATCCATAATAATTCATTAAACAATAATGGTTGAACTAAATGAACACTGAGCAAAACACCTAAAAGACTGGTACCGTTAATTCATTCATTGATCTGGTATATATGTCCATTCATTAAATATAGGGAAAATTGTATAAAATGTCCCTCTATAATATGTCAATTATCAATGTCACCCTTGAATTATGAGTGGTGTAAATATTGCCCCTCAATTATCAAAATGGTGCACATATAGCCCCTCCCGTAACGAACTTGTGGTTCCCCAACGCTGTCCATTGCTGGTACTTCGAATCGAGGGAGGGAAAAACAACTAAATTACATATTTACTCCGACTTAACAGTGTCGTACACTAACGGGGAACCACATGTCCGTTACGGGAGGGGCTATATGTGCACCGTTTTAATAATTGAGGGGCAACATTTACACCACTCATAATTCAGGGATGACATTGATAATTGACATATTATAAAGGGTATTTATTGCAATTTTTCCTTAAATATATTAGAACCCATTGCAACAACAATACTTGGTTACTATTTAAAATTTTTTTTAGTAACAATTATAATGAATCTCCTATATTACCTTGTATTCATATACTATGAGTTACATATTTAAATAAACAAATTAGACATTAAATTACTTATGTATGAACTTATCATATATAATCTTGCATTAATATACTTTCAAATATTTATTTGATTATAAACATTAGGCATTAACTCATTCACGCAATGCGCGTGTAAAACTAGTTAGAATAATAAACATTCTGTGGATGGTAAGATAATGTATTGTATGATTTAAAATAATGTACTTTTATGTGTTAGAAAATGTACTTTATATGTGTTTTAGAATAATGAAATTTCTGAGGTAAGATAATGTATTTTATGAGTTAGTATAATATACTTTATGTGTTAGAATAATATATTTTATGTGTTTTTGGATCATGGTTCACACAACTGTATAATTGGAGTCAACTCATAGGGGTCGAGTTGGCACGTATTGATACCTAAAGTGTTGGTAAAATTAAATTTGCTTAAAATTCAATGAAATTATATTGTAGTCAATGGACCAGGACTATGTGGTCTAATGGTACCCGGGTTGGACTTCCATTTGGAAGATTATGAGTTCTAGCCTCAGTGGAGGCGTTATTGGTTCTTTGTGTTTCAGTAGGTTGAGAAAGTATATGAACAGATACTACAATGTAATAGAGCCAGTAACATTCGAAAAAAAATATTGTAGTCAATGGACAGCGAATAAATGTTCATTTTTAGTATACTGAATGTACACTTTTAATATATGAAAAGTTCAATTTGTTATAGTATAAACAAAAATAAACATTTAGTACACAAAAAAGTAATTCACTTCCAATATATTAAAAATTGAACATTTGATATAGTAAAAATTAACCTTATGTTAATGTTCCATCTTATAAATTTAATTTTACCGTGGTTTAGGGTATAATGATTTCAAAATTAACAAACATGCATAGGACAAGTAACATGAAACAATGTCACTCTAATCATCACTCGAGCAAAAGCTTTGATGAGAACCAAATATTGTGCTATGATGTATTATATTGTATTGAGAAATATAATAGAGTTATATTAATGCCAACTGGGTTATCCAAATATATTAGTACCATCATTTTATTCTTAATCTTATTTCAAAAGTTGAGTACAATCAAAACAAACTCGACAACACATGACGAACAAAACAACAAGAGACTTTATAGTCATTACACAACCATGACGAACAAAGAACAAACTAGAATCAAACCAAACCCGACAACAAAATAGCATCCCTAGCTAATAAATGAGTCACACCATTAGCAGAACGTTTAACAAAATAAATTTCTACACTTCTAAAGCTTTCACTTTACCACCAAGTGGTGCCTCATCACCGGTCGTTTGGGCATTGTCTTTTTCAACGACGACTGAATTGAAACGAACCGCCTCCAAGGCCTTGTCAAAGTGCACACCCTTAATCTCACGGTACTCCTTCCATGATATGGGGCGATACATGGGGAAATCACCACCCTTGATCAATTTAAGTGGCGATGAAATGTTGACATCAATCTTTGGGCCGAAGAAAAAGGGGATGGAGATGCGGTGATGGGCCTCGCTCACAATGGCCCGATGTGTCACGCTTTTGAATCGTCCATTAGAGATGATCTGCAACAGGTCGCTGAGGTTGACGACAATTGCATCGGAAATGGGCTCGACGTCGACCCAATTGTGATTGGGCCCAATCACTTGGAGGCCTCTATCGGTGTTGCTTTGGTATAGTAAAGTTATAAGAGATGAGTCTGTGTGTGCGACCATGCCCAATGCGTGGGTTGGGTCTGGGCATTTCGGGTACGAGTTCAAATGTAGGAATGCTTCGGTGCTTTTGGGGTTAAACCATTCCACATCTTCATTAGATAGGCCCAATGATTTGAATATTAAAGAAGTTATCTTTATAGCCAGGCCCATCATTGGTTCTTGGTAATCGTCAAATGCAGTGCTGAAACAAAGAAAGCAGCAATGTATATATCATCGTTTCAAAAAATATAAAAAATAATGATTACGCTTTATATTCATCTTGTTGAGTATATATAATATATATAAACATAAACAGTTGAACTATAATTTTTAATTGAGATAGAACATGTTGTTGAAAATTGGTAAATAAATCGATACACAATATATATATATATATATATATATATATATATATATATATTATCTGAAAATGGAATTTAATTTGTAGAAAATTAATTCCAACCAATTTTGGTACAAAACCAAAATTACGTATGTATATTTTGTAATATATATACCAACAAAATAGAGATTTATTTTTATCAAAAATAATCCCACCACAACTAGTACGAAACTAGTAAACGGACTTAACCTTTACGAGATTAATCCCATCACTTGGTACGAAACCTAGAACAAAAAACAACAAGAAAGGGTTTCTAACATGAGGTTTTAACCCAACGAGAAGAAAAAAGAAGAAGCAGAAATTCGAGTCGTGTGTACACACACTCTCTTTAAAATCGATTCGCCACCTTCCGAGGTTGCTAGGAGCGTTGTAGCGTCATTCTCGCAGGATAAAACGGATTATGACTTTGGCATTCAGGCACTCAAACCCAAAGTCCGGCGAACAAGAACACAAGTTGAGCACTCCGATGTTTTACGGAAATGTTGGTAGAATCTCTTTGTAAGAAACAACTTTTGAGAGAAGATGAGAGAAAAATATGATTTTGCAAGTTCAAAATCCTGACCAAACATTCTACCCAACATATAGGTTTTTATAGGGGAGAGATTAGTTAGTAGCCCACTAAATGGCACATTAAACCAACATAAATCCAATTTAATAATTGAATTATAACGTCTATGACGATCGTACTTATTATTAAAATAATATCAACGGGTCACGACATTAATATACGATTAATTTGTAGTTTCGTACCGACCATAATAACCCGTTTCAAAATATCTGAGTGACTGAGAAGTCTGTACAAACTCAAAAGGTTTAACAAATTAGGACCAGAAACCACACCTGAGTGGTCCACAATCACCAAAATGGTGCTACACGAATCAATGCATATAGCATTGTCTCGTGCTCACCGAATCCACAGCACGAAAGGAAAGCACTTAACCTTCCCAATTCACTAATTAAGCTTTCCAAAGCTTAATTTCACTTAAGCTTGCACAACATTCGTCCATGCAACGATACAAAGCATGGATGTACACTTAACTTCCCAATTCATTAGATAATTAAGCTTTCAAGCTTAATTACCCTCTTAAGCTTAATCAAGCTTAAGACGAATCAAGCTTGATAACCCAATTACGAATTACTAATTTAATTAGCAATTTAGCTTAAGAGTTCGGATTCTCTAAAATAGTTCACTTTGAGAATCAATTTCTCATTTATCTATTACTCATTTTGAAGCGTAAATTATATCAAATTCTTCGTCTCACTACGAAGAACCCGGATCTACTTTGACCTGACCCAAATCAAAAGTGGATCCCACATATATTTGTACCACATATTAGCATATAAACAATCGATTATGATTCACATATTACTTATAGCCTATCAAAACATAATTAATCAATTCTTTATTGATGCTTAGTTGTATATGACCCTATAATCGAAATAAATGTTTTAAAAATACAAAAATAAAAAATTAAGGTAATTGATTTTAATATAATGACACCCGAAGCAAAGCATCAATATGAACTAAAAAAATTAAACAAATATTAAAAGTACTAATTCAAACTTAAATTAGATTATCAATGAGATAGAATGATATCCTAATGAGATTTTTAATTGAAGGTGTAATCAAATTCATAGTTATGTTTTAAAAAGTTGTCAACCGAATACTAATTATGATTTTGATCTCATTCCTAATGTATAAATTCATTAATCAAACGCACTATTATCATATCTTGTAAAGAATTATGAGTATTTATAAAAAAAAATGAGGTCATGATGAATACCAGAAAGGGGAATAATCTTGAGGCCAAACCCGACGTACATGCTCCACTGGCGATCCCGACATGGTGAATCTTCCATCCACATGAGACTGTTAAAAACGCGTGAAATGGGGACAATGCCATAGCCAGTGGGGCTGTCCGGCGAGCGCAGAGTGAGGAGCTTCTGCTCCCTCGGCAATGCAAAGAACCGGCGAGCCTGATGCTCAATTTCGGCAATAAGCTCCATTGGAACGCCGTGATTGGTGACCTGAAAAACACCCCAATTTTCACAAGCCATTTTTATTTTCTCGACGACTTGTGGATCCTCAAGATCGGATCAAGGGACATATTCGTCACTTGAAGAAGAGTTGATACAGGCGAAGTCGACCCAGGTGTGGGTATCGGGAACTTGGACGGCGTTTTTGAAATCCATGGGGATGAGATGATCCCAGCTCCGTGTTCATGGTTACGTTGAAGCAGTGAAGAGAAAGATTATAATAGAAAAGGAAAAAGTTGGCGGAGGGGTTATGGAAAGAAGGCTATTGTATTGTTGCAGATTTTTTTTTCTCAAATGAAGAAACTTCTCAAATTATATATTGTTCCACACACTCGATTTCTCTCGTTTTAGTTACATTCTTAAATTTTATTTCATTTTATAGATAAAGATTAATTCTTTCCGTTACGTTCTAATTACAATGCAATATCTTCTGTTCCACACACTAGATTTCTCTCATTTTAGTTACATTCTAAAATTTTATTTCATTTTATAGATAAAGATTAATTCTTTCCGTTACGTTCTAATTACAATGCAGTATCTTCTGTGATTAATTCTTTCCGTTACGTTCTAATTACAATGCAGTATTTTCTGTGATTAATTCTTTCTGTTACGTTCTAATTATAATGCACCCACGACCTTCTATGTGGGAGTTCAACTTGGTATCATTAAACCACAAAGTCTTTGGTATTGTTAATTATTTTATTTAATTTTATTAATATAAAATTTTAAAAAATATTTTTAAATTCTGTAACGCCACATCAGCATATTATCAGGTCAACATGTCATTTTAAGTCGAAATGCATGAATTTGTGTTGTTCAATGACCTAATTGCAAATTTTTTTTTTTTTAATTCGATGACCCAATTGTAATTTGTTGTGTAGTGATGACTTATTTGACCATTAGTCCTATATTATATATTATTCCTCCAACGAGATTGTTCTCATTCTTTCTATTACGTTCATAAATTTCATTTTTCAAATAAAGATATTTAAAATAGACAACAAGGTCCTTGGCAAACAAAGATACTTTTTTGAGTTACATTCTTAAATTTTGTTTTTTATATTTCTGAAAATTTATATATTGCCCCTCTTAACATATTCTTCTCTTTCTTTTAGTTACGTTCTTAAAATTACATTTTAAAATAAATATACTATTTTCAGTTGCGTTTTAAATTTATTTATTTTTTCAAAATAAAGATATTTTTTTCCAATTACATTCTTAAAATTCATTTTTCAAATAAAGATACTATTTTCAGTTATGTTCTTAAATTTTGCTTTTCAAATAAGGAAACTTTTTTTCAATTACGTTCTTAAATTTTTTAAATAAAAATTTTTCTTAAATTATATATTGTCCCTCCTACGAGATTTTTCTCATTCTTTTTTATGGGGTATGGATCCCGCCCAAGAAGGATAGAGAAAGTCCGAAGAGAATGGAGAAGCCCAAAGAAAAATAGGGAAGTCCAAGAAGAAAGAAATACAGCCCAAGGAGTGGGAGTCTGAGAAGTAACAAGGCCCGAAATGGGTGTTGACTTTGGTGACTCATGGGTCCTCGGGGTAGTCCAGACCTTCTTCTTATGCTAATTTATTTCGATTTCGTTTCTTTATTTATAATAATTCCAAAGAAGCTAAACTAAACAAGTAAATTTACTACGGGGTGGTTACATGGTTTTTTTTTTTTTTTCTAAACATCCTAAGCAGAATTCGTCTCCTTGGTTCTCTTCTGATTGGTTTGTGGGGTCCTCGTCTCCTGGAGCCACGTTTTCCTCATTGAAGTTGCCTTCGTTTTCAAGTTCGGCTTGAGTGCGGCTCATGATGAACACCTTTCCGGGAACACCGTAATTCCTTGATTGTTCGAACCTCCGTGTTGGCCCATGACTGTAGGGCGTGAGTTCGGGAGTTGAGGGCAATGGAAGGACATGTGGCATTCTCCTCCGCAGTTGAAACATCGCCAGGGTTTCCCTACAGTCTGTGTCTTTGTGGTCTTTGTTACACTTTTGGCAAAGGGAGGGTCTTGTATTAGATTCGTTATTCCTTAGAGGCGGCCTTTGGCCAGCCGAGTTGCCTGGCCTTGTGTTAGTGTCGTTTCTTATTCTTTTCACAGGTGGTGTTCCACTTCCCGTGTTCCTCTTACGGATCTGTTCCTGGACCCGCACTGTAGTAACTGGATTCGATAGAGGTTGGCGGCACTGGAGTAAGCCTTGTTGAGGGTTCGGGGTCCTTCACGACTAGTGCCTTCTGGGCTTCGAAGTTGAGGCTTGATATAAATCTTTCTATCTTGGTTGCCTCTGTGGGGACTAATTTTCTAGCGCAAAGCGGTCAGATCGAGGAACTGCTTATAGTATTCCATGACGGTGGTCATTCCTTGTTTTAGGTGTAGGAACTCCTCGTGCATGGATGCTCTTATGTTGGGTAGAACCGCTCTCGTAGTCGTGTCTTTAGGTTTTCCCAGTTGAACCCTGGTTCTTGTCTGTAAGTGGGTCTTTCGTGGATCCACCAAAGGTCGGCCTCGTGTCCGAAGTAGAACGAGGCTATTTCTAACACGACGTTCTTCTGGGCATTCCACCAATCCCAGGATCTTGTCGAGGGTGCGAATCCATTCTTCGAGGATGGCGGGGTCTTCTTCCCCGAGAAGATGGGTGGTCGATGATTTGAAACTTG
>NW_017617835.1:763341-853341 GCF_001879475.1 Ipomoea nil
ATGTAAACATCAGGTTTCGAACCCTGGCTCTATAAACTAACAAATCTAGCACGCGACATACAAACTGTGGCACACGACTACATTCGGCCATGCACACGACATACCAGCTAAGGGTATACACTACATCCATCCTCACAGTCCTCTATAATATACTTGTCCTCATTTGAATACACACACACACCAACACACACACACACACACACACACACACACACACACACACACACACACACACATATATATATATATATATATATATATATATATATATATATAGGATTCTATTCAGATACAAACAGTGCTTAAAATAAAAACAGTGTGGATTCATCTGGGTCGTTGATTTTTTAAGTTGGATGTACAGGATTTGGTAGTTTTTAATTATGTATATATATTGTTTCAACGCGACCAAGACCAAGACATATACCTATATTGTGCGACCAAGACACCCGCATGCTTTCCTTCTCAATGAGCTCTTCCATTCCAAGAGGATAGATAGGTAAGTCTCTCCATGTCGCATCCATATTCACAGCCCAAGAGGTTACAACATCCGCACTTTCGTTTTGTTCGCGAGTGATATTGCGAAGCGTCACTTTCCAATCTCTTTGAAGCCACCATTTAATCCCATCAATGTGATCGCATGTAGGGCATCTCAACTCAGTATTGCCAGTTAGCCAGTTGAGGACTCTCCCCGCATCGGATTGAATCCCGACATCTCTTATCCCATCTTCCACGTCCAAGCAAGGCCTTTCGCAATGACCTCAGCTTCAACAATGGTTGCATCCTTGTGTATCGATTTGCCGTAGAAATCGCCCATCCACTTGGAATAATACATCCTTGTGTATCTCATAACTGTGAGAATTTGCAGCCATGTTTGCAATTAGATTTCTTGCAGCCTCTGATGTCTTGTCAACTAAAGCACCTCCACTCGCAACATCAATCTTGCTGCGTTTTAACGAATACACGGGGCTAACCTTTTACTGGTAGTACGTTTTTAAACGTATCACATTCCAGATCCGATCAATAGGCTCCCCTTCTAAGGTTTCCAACTTGTTGGTGCCTGCTTGAATTATGGTATGTCGAATGCTGTGTCGTTGACAGAAATCCACGAAGGGTTGACAATCAAACTGTCGACCATTGTCACTGACTAAGTGCTCGGGCAATCCAAAACGATATATCACTTTCTTCCATAAGAAGCGCCGACACTAATACTCAGTGATGGTTACGAGAGGCTAAGCCTCCACCCACTTGGTGAAGTTATCGATGGCCAACACGCAGAACTTAAAACGCCCCGGGGCGACTGGCAGAGGGCCTAGCACATCGACTCCCCATTTAGCGAACGGAATGGCAGTTGCGACTGGAGTGTAGAAGGTGGCTGGTCGAGTGTCCTTCCGTGCGAACGCCTGACACACAGTGCACTTTGCTATCCAGTCGACACAGTCTCTCATCATGGTAGGCCAATAATAACCTTGGACAATTAACATACGTGCAAGGGTCTGAGCACCCTGATGCGCCACGCATATCCCACGATGGGCCTCGTCTATTATTCTCTCCGCCTCCGGTCGGAGCAGGCACTTGAGGAGGGGCCTCCAAATGATCTTTTGTACAGCTACCCATCTACGATCTCAAAGGAAGGGGCTTTTCTCTGGACTCGAGCTGCGACCGTGGGGTCGTCAAGAAACTTTCCCTCTTCTTTGTAACGCTGGATGTCTTCGATCCAGAACATATCCAGATTCTTAGCGCGATTCCAGTCCGGGATTGTTACCTGCTGAACTTCTTTGCCGGGCTCTTCGATACTGGGTCAGTTCCTCCCTTTGACAGATTCTTAGGAGATGATCCAGCACTCCTACCAAGGCGATCTTCGACAAGATGTCGGCTTCCGTGTTCTCGGCCGCCGAGATATGTTCTATCTCGTATGCGGAAAACTGTTTCAGCAACTCCGCAGTCTTCTCTTTGTATTGCACCAGCCGAGTGCTCTTACCTTCGCAGGTTTCGAATACCTATCCCACCACAAGACGCGAGTCCGTCTTAATACGCAGACGATCGAATCCCAAGGCCTTGGCGAGCCTGATGCCTCCAGCATAGCTTCATACTCTGCCTCGTTGTTGGATGCCTGAAATTGATAGCTCAGAGCGTAGTATAGTCGGAATCCTTCCGGAGTGATTAACTGTAACACCCCGTGTTACGACCCCTAAAACCGATTAATCAATTAACCAACTACCCAAAAAAAAGAATTAAATTATAGTAATTAATTGGGAAAAGGCCCACCATAGTCCATGGGCCCTCACCCCTAAAACTTAACCCCTAGCCCTAAAAGGATTAGAATTAGCAAGCCCATAGTATTTAGACCCTAATTAGGAGTCCTAAGTATATAAATAGGGGACATAAGAGGCACCGAGAACCCCACCACAATAATCTCTCACCACCCAAGGAGTTCCAAGAATTCCCTTAGGAGAAATCAAGAAAGAAGAAAGCTTAAAGAAAGACCCTTCATAGCCAAGGAATTAGTTAAGGCTAAAAGGTCACCCATGTCTCAACAAAACCTATTTTCATAGCTTTGATTCCCCTCTTAGGCTTTCCCCATATTCTTGTGTATTGATGATTCGTTATATTGATCTTGATGATTGGTGTTATGATTCCATGGGTAAACTTGATAATCTTGTTGATGAAAAGAGATTCTTGATGATTATGTGATCTTGATGGAACGTAGAATCTTGATGATTATGTGCTATTCTTGATTGTTCTTGATGTTAAAAGATGAATCGTGTTCTTGTTAAATTGAATACGTGTAGAGCCCTAGGTTGTATCGCGAAACTCGTATGGTGTTATTCTTGATATGTTTGGGGGAATTCGCATGTTCGGGTATTAATTATGTTTAGAAAAGCATGATAGGATATGTGCAGTATGTTTCTTGCTTTTGATCCGTTAATTGTCTACGTGTTGTTATCAATTGTGTTTGAAAGTGTCTAAGCATGGTTTCGGGTTCCACAAAGGTTCCCGGGGCGTTTTTGGTGATAAAAGAGTTAGTGGGGGGTAGGTGGGGGTAGGGGACCGCCACCTACCCGCGGCCAGCTTTGGCGTCGCCGGCTGCGGGGCAGGCGACTGCCCGCCGGGCACCCGCTGCCCGGAATCACGTCGCCGGCGGGTGACCCCTCACCCACCGGCTACCCGCTGGAAAATACCCCACTTTGGGATTCCGGCTTCCCGTTTGATGTTCCCCCGATCCCCGTGGCCTCCCAACGGACTCTGTCTATCGTGCCTATGTCTAGTTTGATATTTCGGGTACCGTTCGTAGGTTATATGAGTCTTATATATTGCATGTTAGTTGAATTGGTATCCCGTTGACCTAGGTGGAAGAAGCATGAACCCTTTAGGATTATTCTTAGTATGTGAAGGATCACGCATAGGTTTTGTTATACGTTTTCTCCCCTTTCCAATGTGTTAATGTGGGTTGCATGTGCTTGCTATGTGTTATGTGTGCATGATACCCCAATTCGGTTGCGATCGGATTGGTTATTCCTGAGCTGCGGTCAGATTTACACTCTTGGGCTACGGTCCACCGTTTGGTTGTGTTCAAACGTTTCTACATGAGCTGCGGTTCATATTTCCTGGCTGCGGTCAGATGACTACTCTTGGGCTGCGGTCCACTGTTTGGTTGCGATCAAACATTATGATGAGCTGCGGTTCATCGGTAGGTTGCGATTGACCCCTCCGTGTTGCGATACGGAGCAGGGTGCTGCGGGGCCGTGTCAGAGCTATATGCGCTGACCTTCATGTATGGGCATGCGATTGGTCCTGTGGCGCCAACAAAGTGTACTTATGTGATGAGATATGGATGAGTTGTTATTATGAGTGTTTTGAGAACGTGACTATAGGATTTATGCTAGCAAACTGTATATGCTTGGTTATGTGCTTATCTCTATCTGTCGTGCCTGTTCCCTATACTAGTAAACCGTATATGCTTGTTATAACTGTTGCTATGCTTATCTCTATCTGTCGAGTCTATCCCTGTTTTAAAAGCTAGAGTCTCTTAGGATATATCTTCATGCTTCAAAATGGTATTCGTATATCTATATATATGTCTATATGTATTTTATTTCAACGCGTTGGAGTGGGTTACCAGCATCTCTCGCTGAACAGATATATTTGGCTTTCAGGCACTATTGAGTAGACACTGGAGCGCGCTAGAGATTCGAGGCGTAGTGTAGATAGTCTTCCTTTCGGCCTGCGTGTCATGTTTATGTATTGACCTCATTAAGGAATCTAGTTGGTTTGCCTGTGCATCTGAGTTCTCCAGCTCAGGTGTGGCATAGCACCCCATACTCTTATGTTTAGTAATGCTCTGTTTGGGATTTAATAAGAGAATACCTTTATTATATAAGTCTTTAAAAGTTTAAAAATTTCGGGTGTTACAGTTGGTATCAGAGCCTAAGTTTGACCCTAGGATAAGACTATTAAGACCAGACCTTAGGACATTAGGCTTGAACTCTAGGTACTTAGGAACATAGGAATCCTAGGACGCGCGGTGAGATTGTGAAACCTACACATAACCTCCCTCACTTTATCCCTCTCTAATTTGAAAAGAAACTCCCCCTCCGCTTATCACATCAAGGTAAGAATGCAAAATAACATCGACCCATGAACACCAGGATGGCGCCAAAAAGAAGACAGGTAGGAACACCGAAACTCCCCACTCAGGAATTCTTAATTCAGAATCTGCAACGCCTGGCCCAAATTACCCAGGCACTGAATACTACCGTTCCCCAGCCTTTGCCAACAAACGAGAACTTGGAAATCCACCACCTTCTCGGGGAACGAAGACCCCACGACCCTCGAGGAATGGATCGGGACTTTTGACAAGATATTCAGGGCAACCAAATGCCCAGAAAACCACCAAGTAAGAATAGCCTCCTTCTATTTCAGACACGAGGCCGACACCTGGTAGGCTCACGAGAAACCCACGTACGAACAAAGCCCCGAATTCAACTGGGAAACCCTAAAAACACGGCTACGAGAACAATTCTATCCCAACCATCTAAAAGCCACCATATACGAAGAGTTCCTCCACCTAAAACAAGGGGAAACCCCAATCACAGAATACTACCAACAATTCCGCAGACTGGTTCGAATCACCCCTGAGCTAGTACCCACCGAGATGATCAAGGTCAAGAGGTTCATAACAGGCCTTGATCCCGAACACCAGAAAGCCCTAGCCACACAAGAACCGAGAACTCTTGGGGAAGCCTATGCCATTGCATTCCAACTACAACAAGTAACAAACCAACCCGGGAGACACACCTAGGATACAAAAGGAAACATGAGAGGGATCACACAAATCCCACCGAGGCCTAAGAACCCAAGACCATCTCACCTCACAAGGTCACAGCACCGACCACTCTAGGAAGAATCCTTACCCTAAGCAAGGCCAAGATCGGGGACAGCAACATAGTCTCCGGAACCTTCCTAGTACACGCCACCCCCGCCACTATACTATTTGATTCAGGGGCTACCAACTCGTTTATAGCAACCGAGTTTGCCACTCAACTCGGCCTTAACATCAGCACAAGGTCCGACTCCAGGTCAAGGTGGCCTCTGGCGAAATCATAAAATGCGACCGCATGTACGAGAATGTAATGTGTTGGTCCCAAAAGAGGTAAGGTGAAAGTCTAGAGGGGGGGGGGGGGTGAATAGACTTTCAAACTTTTCGCACAGCACAACAAGGCTAAGACAGAGATAAACCAAAACTCATAACTAGATTGTTAGAGTATGGTGCACAGCGGAAATTAAATAACGATAAAGTGTGTGTGAGATCGTGTGATGATATATCTTCGTGAGAGCAATTATGTAAAGAGCAGTAAGTAAAGAAAGCCAGTAAAGAACACAAGACAATTATAGTGGTTCGCGAGTGGTGTAATCTCCTACTCCACTTGCTCTTCTCTCCAAGAGCCAAATTCACCTATATCTACCACTCCTTGGTTCCAAGATACAATGAATATCCGTGATCTAGTGCTTGATCACAAAGCCCGCACTAATCACGGCCGAGTGACACCACACTGCTGCTTCGGGTTTCACGTCGCCGCGAGCTACTTATCCCAGGATTTTACGACTCCGCGTTACTTTCCCCCGTCTTCCACACTCCGGTAAGAAAACGTATCCGTGATCTGGTGCTTTGGATCACCTAAGCCCACACCAATCATGCCAGTGCCTCTGACACTGCTGCTTCGGATCTCACAGCTCCGTGTGACAATCCAGGATTTCACAGCTCCGTGCTACTTTCCTCCCTTCTCTTGTTTGCTCCAAAACAAGTGTTGTCTTGCTTCCAACTTCTGAGACTCTGTAGATGATCTTCAATGATGCGCAGGTCTCTTTGATGAAGATAAACACTCTGGAAAGATTTATCTTGATAGATCTGAGTGTTTGTGTTAGGAATAATTGTAATAGATTTTGATAAGCCATATTGTAATTCGTAGATCCCCAATTTTATTAGACTAGTTGAGTCTTAGACCAAGAAAGGGAAAAATAAATTCATTAGTTGAGGAAATGGATGAAGAAGATATCAAGCCAAAAATCAAGAATTTTGTCAAGAGAAAATGGCAAACTATAAGAGGAAGATGTATGCGTATGAAATTTGAGAAAATCCCTCAAGAAATCCCGAAGAAGAAAGAACGTGACTTGAAGTTTGCATGAAGCTATCTTGAAAATCAAGCATCTATGAAAAGAAAGGAGTACACCAAGTGGAACAAGAAAATAACCAATAGGCTGTACGGATGAGATGGTAGAAGCTTGAAATATTATGTGTAAGGTCATAGGTTCGAATCTCACATCTCACATATTTTAAAGAAGCCAAGTTTAATTCCATCAGTTGAAAGTAAGAGGCGATGGTTTGGCCGAAGGATACAATTTGCAAAGTCAAAGGGATGAGATTTCCCAATTTGGACTGGGATGAGATTTCAAGAGATGCAATTGCAAGTCAAAGGAATGAGATTTCCAAATTGACTAAGGGATGAAGTTTACAAGTGAAGGGATGCAGTTTCTCAAATTGACACCCCGAAATTGACATAGGGATGCAATTTCATCTGAAGAGTTGAAGCTCGAAATTGAAGTTCAAATTGGTACAGGAAATCAATTTGAAGGGATGAGATTTACCAAGGGCTTCAATTCAATTGACATAGGGATGCAATGCAATTCATCTGAAGAGTTGAAGCTCAAAATTGAAGTTCAAATTGTTACAGGGAAATCAATTTGAAGGATGAGATTTACAAGCTTCAATTCAATTGCAGATATAGATTGCAAGGGATGAGATTGCAATTCCAAATCAAGTAAGGATGAGAATTCAATTGACAAAATCAAGCAAGGGATAGAGATTTCATTTCCCAAAATAGAAAGGGATGAAGTTTCACATGGGAGGAGATTTCCAAGTCAATTGAAGAGATGAAGTCTGGAAGCAGTTTACAGACCCAGATACACGAAAAACAGAGGAAGATATTAGACCCAGATACACAAAAACAGAGGAAGATATTAGAAAGAAGTTGCCAGAAGCAAAAATACTAGTCTAACTAGTAAGGGATTATATTGGAGAATATATTTTGAAGATAAAAATCCCAAGAGGCGTGATCTAACACCAGATGGAGATTCATGGACGCCATTTTTGCTGAAACCTCAAGCTCAATTTGAAATCTCTGACAAGATCTGCACATTATCTTATCTTCTGACAAAAGGCTATACAGCTAAGCAAAATTCGAAAATGAGACCGTTTCTTTTCCAACGGACGGATTCTCATTACCAGCTATTAATAGATGAAGATTGAAGCTGAGGAAAGCAGAAGAAAATAGCAAAGAAGCAAGTATACAAAGCAAAGAACAGAGCTAAACAGAGCATAGAAAATTCAAAGAAAGCTTTCCATCTCAAAAGCAAAAATTGATCTATCTTTTGTGAGATAAACACTCAGAGTGATACAGAGCTTAGAAAAGAAATATCCAAGAGTGTTGAAATCTTCATCAACTTCAAGAGATTCAGCGCATCAACGAAGATCATCTACAGAATCTCAAAGTTGGAAGCAAGGCAAACTTGTTCTGGAGCAAAACAAGGGAAAGGAGGAAAGTAACACGGAGTTGTGAAATCCTGGATTGTCACACGAGTTGTGAGATCCGAAGCAGCAGTGTCGGGAAGACATTGGCGTGATTGGTGTGGGCTTGTGATCAAAGCACCAGATCACGGGATACGTTTCTACCGGATCGTAGAAGACGGGGGGAAAGTAGCACGGAGTTGTGAAATCCTGGGAAAGTAACGCGGGCGACGTGAAACCCGAAGCTAGCAGTGGTCGAGAAGGCACTGGGCGTGATTAGTGTGGGCTTGGTGATCAAAGCACTAGATCACGGAATTCATTGTATCTTGGAAACAAGAAGTGGTGGATATAGTGAATTGGCTCTTTGAGAAGAGCAAGTGGAGTAGGAGGATTACATCACCTCGCAAACCACTATAAATTGCCTTGTGTTCTTTACTGCTTCTTTACTTATCGCTCTTGCTTGCTTCTCACGTCAATAATCTTGACACTATCTACACACACACCGTATCGTTTATTTAATTCCGCTGTGCACCGAACTTTAACAATCTAGTTAAGAGTCTTGGTTTATCTCTGACTTTACCATTTGTTATATTGTGGCGAAAAAGTTTGAAAGTCTATTCACCCCCCCCCCCCCCTCTAGACTTTCACCTGACCTCTTTTGGGACCAACAATTGGTATCAGAGCCTGTAGCCTACTTGAGTCAATTTCTGACTGCTAGGCAGATCCATCTTACCAGTGTGTGTAAATTGGATTATTTATCTCTCGCACCCACCGAGAAGATGAATAAAGATTTAGCTCAAAATCTATTATTTTCACTTGATAAATTTGATGATTGGAAAGTGCGTATGCAGGTTTATTTATCTGCTTTACATGATGAAATGTGGGAAGTTATCTCCAACGGCCCGATCGAAATATTGAAAGTAAATATGGCTTTTCTTCTATCTCCGGATGCTCAACAATTCGTACCAAAGCCAAAACCGGAATGGACGCCGGATGATAGAAAGAGGAACAATCTTGACAATATTGCCAAAGATATTCTGTTCAAAGCCATTGATGATACAATCTTCCCAAAGGTTCGAAAATGTACAAGTGCAAAAGAAATTTGGGATACTCTCATCAAGATCGGAGAAGGAGATGAACAAGAGAAAGATAATAAGCTCACAATTGCTATGAAGAAGTTCGAGGACTTCAAAATGCTCTCAAACGAATCCATTGTTGATATGGAAGCTCGATTGATCAAAATCCTTGGAGAAATTAATGACCTTGGCAAAAATATTAGCCAAAAGGAAATTAATCTCAAAATCCTACGAGGCTTACCATCTACATGGGATATGAAAGTCACAGCTATGCGAGATCACCGAGATCTAAGAATTTTGTCAACTAACAAATTATTTAGTGATCTTAAAGCATATGAGTTTGAAATGAAGGCCAAAGATGATGAAGTTCATGAAATTCGAAATCCAGCTCTTATGGCCGAACAACCATCAACCTCCAGGTCAGTAGATAATATTGATTTTATAACTGACGAACAATTTGCTCTTTTTGTGAAAAAGTTCAAAAGGTTTATGCGAAGAGGAGACAACAAAAATTCTGCTCGTGGAAAATTCGTCTCTCGCACGACACAAGAAGAGAAAGTCGAAGAAAACAACAATTTATGCTACAATTGCCGCAAACCCGGACATTTCAAAATAAATTGTCCGTACCCGATATTTAGCAAGTATCAAGGCATAAATGTTGAATCTACACCAAATAAATCCGACAACAAAGATCGAAGGTTCAAGCACGACAAAAGAAAAGCTCTCATTAGCAATGAACCAAATGAAAATGATGAGTCAAATGAAATGTCATCAAGTGATGAAAGTTCAAGTTCGGATGATGACACGGCTCTAGTATGTATGTCAAATGAGTTGAGTTCAAGTGAAGAGTGCTTTATGGCTCTTGGAGCAGAGGAAGAAGAAGTAACATCTAATTCTTTCAATTCTGTTAATTCCTCTTTTTCTCGTGAATCCCTTGACAACCTAATGCGAGATTGTCAAGAGATTATGCTCACTCATCCTCAACTCAAGGAGCGCAATAAAATTCTAATTCTTGAAAAAGAAGAGATAAATAAAAAATTGCAAGATGCTTTACTTGAAGTGAGTAACTTGAAGAGCGAAAATATTCAACTTCAAGAAGAGTGTAAAGCAAGAGAGGTTAGAGAACATAATCTTCGGGCTACCATTGCTACGTTTACTAATTCGTCCAAAATTATGGATAAAATGGTAGACATGCAAAAGCCATCAGGATATAGAACCGGAATTGGTTATGACTCCACATGTTCTCAAACCCCTCAAAATCTGACTAATCTTACTACGCCTTTAACCAATAAAGTGCAAGTGGTAAAATTTGTTAAAAGTCAAAATAGCACAATGAGACAAGGACTTGGCTATCAAACAAAAGCAAAGATGAATGTTGAAAGGCCGAAACAATTCAATAACACGGCAAAGCAACAAAAATTCTTCAAGCAAAGATATGCCAAAGAGCCAAGTGCAAAAAGAATTTTTAGAAAAGATGGAAGCTTTTCTAGAAATAGAGATGGAAGATTTTATTCCACTCAAAAGGATTGGTCGTGTAAATCTTGCTTTAATGCTTCTTATAAACCAAAGCAACAATCCTCTTCCCAGGTGCCTAAGTTTAAAAATGTTTTTCAAAATCTGGCGCCAAAAATGTTTTCAAGAGTTAATTATGATTATCGTGTTTTCAATGGTTACAAACCGCCTCATCTTAATTCAATAGGATCTAGGTGGGTTTGGTTACCAAAAATTACTAACAACAAAGGACCCAAGCAAGTATGGGTACCTAAAACCAACTAATCTTTTTTGTAGGATATTTGGTACATCGATAGTGGTTGCTCACGTCACATGACTAGAGATAAATCATATCTAGTCAATTTCAAGAAAATCGATGGACCAAAAGTGATTTTCGGAGGAAATCAAAATTATGGAACTAATAAAAGGAGTTGGTACAATTGAAAGAAATGGTTTGAAGATCGAAGATGTTTCATTTGTTGAAGGCCTAAAATTCAATTTGTTGAGCACTAGTCAATTTTGTGATAAAGGCTATCTTGTGGAATTTTCCAAAGAAAATGGCCTAATAAAAAATGAGCTCTCAAATGAAGTTGTGCTCACTGGAAAAAGGCGAAAGAACATGTATGTTGTTGATTGGAGCACAAGCAAAGATTCAGTATGCTTAATGGCCAGAAATTCGAATGAAGCAAATTGGGAATGGCATAGGAAGCTCAATCATTTAAACTTCAAGACTATCAATCAGCTTGCAAAGAAAAATCTAGTTGAAGGACTACCAAGTATTATCTTCAACATCAAGACCGCTAAGCTTGTTACACATGGACTTATTTGGACCAGTTGATCCAATAAGTGTAAGTGGTAAGAAATATATTCTTGTTGTTGTTGATGATTTTTCCAGGTACACTTGGACCGTGTTTCTCAAGAAGAAAAATGAAGTTGAACAAGTGTTGCCGAAGCTGTTGAAGCAACTACAAAATGAGAAAGAATTGCAAATATCAAAAATCCGAACCGATCGCGGAACCGAGTTCGTGAATGGAGTAATACAAGCTTTCTGCAATTCACATGGAATTTCTCATCAATTATCTGCCGCTAGAACACCACAACAAAACGGTGTTGCCAAAAGAAGAAACCGGACGCTTAAAGAAGCCGCACGAGTGATGATTAGTGCAGCCGGTCTCCCGAAAAGATATTGGGCGGAAGCTATCAACACTGCCTGTTATACTCAAAATCGAAGCATGATCCACAAGCAGTATAGCAAGACGCCATATGAGCTATATAAAGGGAGAAAACCAAATATTGGTTATTTTCATATTTTTGGATGCAAGTGCTTTATTCATATTAATGATAAATTGCATCTAAAAGCTTTTGATGAGCGTGCAGATGAAGGAATTTTTCTAGGATATTCAGCTACCAGCAAAGCATTCAGAGTTTTGAACAAAAGAACAATGGTGGTTGAAGAATCCATACACGTGGTATTTGATGAAAAATCACACGTCAATATTGATGCTCTGGACGAAAATGGCGAAAATATTGAACAAAATGGTAACAAGTGTCATATTGATTTTTGTGATACTGATGATACGTGTGAAGAAAATATTTTGCAGGGAATGGATGAGTTGGAAACTAATTCTCTAGAAAATCCCATCCATCATCCAGTAAGAAATGAAGTGCGGGATGCAATTGGTATTGAAATTGCAAATCAACCCAGGGATGAAGTTGAAGTGGAAATTGCAAATCAGCCCCTGGATGCAATTACTGGAGAAGTTGAAAATCTACAAAATGAAGCAGAAATTCGAACCACTTCTCAACCAGTAAATCCACCCAGTACCATGCACCCATTTGAACCAGACTTAAGATGGCTCAAAAATCACCCACCAGATTTAGTGATCGGAAATGTTCGAGATGGCGTGAAAACAAGATCATCTACCATGGAAGCATTGTTCACATGTTATCTATCTCAGATTGAACCAAAAGAAGTGGACGAAGCTCTAAATGATCCAAGTTGGGTTGACGCCATGCAAGAGGAACTCGATCAATTCAAAAGAAATGACGTTTGGGAACTTGTTCCAAGACCAATGAACCACAATGTTGTAGGAACTAAATGGGTCTTCTGGAACAAAGCAAACGAAGAAGGCGTGATTGTTAGGAATAAAGCAAGGCTCGTTGCAAAAGGATACTCTCAAGAAGAAGGAATAGATTTTGATGAAACCTTTGCACCGGTAGCCAGACTTGAAGCAATCAGAATTTTTCTAGCCTACGCCGCATACAAAGATTTCACCGTTTACCAAATGGACGTGAAAAGCGCGTTCTTGAATGGATTACTCGAAGAAGAAGTTTATGTCGAACAACCCCCAGGTTTTGAGGTAAAAGGCGAAGGTGACAAAGTCTACAAACTTAAAAAGGCATTGTATGGGTTGAAACAAGCACCTAGAGCTTGGTATGATACCTTGTCAATGTTCTTGATAAGCTGTGGATTCACCAAAGGCCTTGTTGACAAAACTCTCTTTAGAATTCAAGATGGTGATCATATTTTATTAGTGCAAATATATGTTGATGATATTATTTTTGGAAGCACTAACAATTCTTTGTGTGAGAAATTTTCGAAGCTTATGCAGAATAAATTCGAAATGAGCATGATGGGTGAATTGAATTATTTCTTGGGCTTACAAGTCAAACAATTGAAGGAAGGAATATTCATCAATCAAGCAAAGTACACCCGCGACTTGATAAAGAAGTTTGGCCTTGATAGAAAATCATCGATCAAAATTCCAATGAGTACATCAATAAGGCTAGACAAAGACGAAGATGGAAAAGATGTTGAACAAACGAAGTATAGAGGAATGATTGGTTCACTACTATACCTCACTGCAAGCAGGCCAGACATTTCTTATGCTGTGGGAGTGTGTGCAAGATTCCAAGCAAATCCAAAAGAAAGCCACCTCACCGCAACGAAGAAAATCATAAGATACTTGAAGGGCACAATCAATGTTGGATTGTGGTATCCTAAAGGTACAGATTTTACGCTAACTGGTTTTTCAGATGCGGATTTTGCAGGTTGCAAAATAGACAGAAAAAGCACCTCCGGAACGTGTCAATTCTTGGGAGGAAGGCTTGTTTCTTGGTTTAGTAAAAAGCAAAATTCCATCGCAACTAGTACCGCCGAGGCCAAATATATTGCTGCAGGAAGTTGTTGTGCTCAAATTTTGTGGATGAAGCAACAATTGAAGGATTATGGAGTAAATTGTGACGATGTTAGCATATTTTGTGACAATACAAGTGCGATCGTTATCACTCACAATCCTGTGCTTCACTCAAGAACCAAACATATTGACATACGACATCATTTCATAAGGGATCATGTTGAAAAGAAAGATCTAAAAATCGAATATATCCCTACGGAGAACCAAGTTGCAGATATTCTCACGAAGCCTTTATGCGAAACGAGATTTTCTACCTTAAGGCATGAGTTGGGAATGCTTGAAATGAGCTAAGTATCACTGGACTTAATCGCATGATTTAAATTTGATACTTGTGCTCATATAATTTTTATTTAATATGTACGTTTATGTATTTGTTCGAAAATTGCATGAGTAATTTAGTTTAATGTGTTTAGTATCTATTTATAAAATTGCATGTAAAATTTAATGTGAAAATATGTGCCATGCAATTATTTCTCGAAAATATGTGATTATTTGATTTAATCGCATATCTATGTGTTTTTAATTTTAGCTATGGCATAATACGTGTTGTATGAGTATTTGTTTATGTTAAAAATACCGTATCTATGTGTGTTGTTATGATTTAATTGCTAAATGTTTTTATTTAGTAAATTTTTTTTTTTTTGGTATCTAAGATAATTTGCTAGTTTCTAAATTATTTGATTATTTGATTAAATGTGTTTTAGAATATACCGTATATACGTATGTTTAATTTTGGTGACTAATTGAAATTTGTCTAATTTCCTAAATCTGTGTTTATTCTAATTAGGAGATTACCGTATGAATGCATGTTTATATATGTATGTGATTTAATTTCTTTTAATATTAATATATGTTTCGAAATTTTGTGTGAGTTACCCGAAATATTTTGTGTATGATTATATGTAATTTGTGTGTGATTATATTTATATTTTATATATGATACATCTAACGTTTATATTCCTCCACACACTGACTCGGACAACAGTGAAGACGAATGTTGTTCCACTAATCGCAGTTGATGTGGTTGTATTTTCAAAAAGGAATGTCTTTTGTGATCCTCTCTTTTGTACTCCTGATTAAAGGAGTAATAAATAAAAATGTTGGGTTAGCTGTGTTGAAGAAAATCGTGATTCCTACCCCTTTAAAAGGACCAAAAATGAACAAAACTTCCTCATCACGTTATATGGTCAAAAGTCAAAAAAAATGGACCCTACAAGGGATGAATTAAGAGACCAAATTGATGGTGAAATCAGACCATCAATTGGGGGGGAATATTCACATGAAGTGCCAGTACACGATAACACCCCTATGTTGTCACTTCAAAATACCTCTCTGGAAGCTACTTTAAATGCAGAGCTTATTTCAAGAACAGAGGTAATTGAAGAAGAAGTGGAAAATCATCTTGAAGAAGCCGAATCACCAGAGGAGAATTTGCAACTCACTGAAAATCCGGTTCTTGGAGATTCAAGAAGAAATTTATTCAAGAGTTTACACTCTTTGAATATGCAAGGAGGCCGAACCCGAGAAGAAGATGAAGATGATTTATTGGTTTCTTTGTTTGCAAAAGTTACCGAATCAAGTGATATGATGTGTCAGAAAATTGGAAGTACTCTCACTGAGCAAGGACATCTTTCTTTGCAACATTTTGAGGACACACCGCACAAATTTGAAGGAGTTGTTGGAATATCAAAACTCTTTGCAGACAAAAATTGAAAGAGCCGAACGACATCTGAAAGGAGATCTCACTGAAGGTTTTTTTGAGATCATCCAGCTGATGAAGAAGGAACGAGAAGCCACAGAGAAAATCTACAGTGAAAGACACCTGAGACAAATCAAAGCCATACAAGATCAAGAAACAAGGATAAATCACCTTGAGGTGGAATTATCCTCCATGGCTAATAAATTGTCTGTTTTGTAGGATGTGTCTATCAAAACACATGATGGTGTTAAAGTTGTGAAAGCCAATCAAGAACAAAGCTCTAAATCCCTTGGATTTTTGGTTGATAATGCCATAAGGGGGGAAGCGATGCTCAATCATCTGGCTTTACAACAACAGGAATTTATTCTGGGAAATCAGTCACAACAACCAGCTCAGGCCGCCGCACCTACGAAAAGCCGAGGCCGAGGACGTGGTCAACAATCCCAAGTTGGTTTCGCTCAATTTGCAAATCCGAGTCTTGGATCAAGTTCATCAAAAGTGGCCGAAACTCGAGATTGGCTCGAATGCTCAAAAGGACTCTTAACATCACAGAAAGTCTGGACACCCGAAAATGTGCCGACTATGGTGAAAAGATGGCCAAAAGCTGATCAAGCTCAATGGATTTCGGACAAGAATAAAGAAGAAGAAGCGAAACGAAAGCGAACCGAAATGTGGTATGAACTCAGAGATCACACCAAAAATGATGGAGAAAATTTAGGACTCCAAAGAAGCTTTGAAGAATGCATAATTTGGTGGGAAGCCGGAGTTCTCCCGGGCATCAACATTAAAGATGCGTTTGGATACTACATGGCTGGGAAAGTGACCAAAAGGTTTGAATATGAAAAATATGAGAATGATGTCTGCAAGCTAAGGGAACACATCAAAGATATTTTGAAGGCAGATATGGGAGTCAAGAAACCCAGAAGGTAATCAAGCATAAATTCCTCAAGAAATATGATGTTTTAAATTTCTATGATTTTGGCTAGCTACAATATTATTTCCTCTTTCGACTAATATGAATAAAAATTCCCTTGGTCTGATCTAATTCTGTTTATGATTTATTTTTTTTTGGCTATCATGTAATTAGTTGGTGAATTAAAAGACAAGAATTGTCAAATGCATGCAAAAATTTGATAAGATAAAAATTGATTAAAAATTAATCAAGGATGCGTATAGGACTTGTCTAAATTAATTCACAAAGTTTTCTTTTTCCCTAGAATTAATTTTGTCAAACTCATCTTGGCTTTGTCGAAATAAAATTGAGTAAAAATAAAAATATTTTTTCAAAAGATTTAAAGCCAATGTTTGAGTATAGGTTATGGCATTATCAAAAGGGGGGAAATTGTTAGGAATAATTGTAATAGATTTTGATAAGCCATATTGTAATTCGTAGATCCCCAATTTTATTAGACTAGTTGAGTCTTAGACCAAGAAAAGGGAAAAATAAATTCATTAGTTGAGGAAATGGATGAAGAAGATATCAAGCCAAAAATCAAGAATTTGTCAATAGAAAATGGCAAACAGAAGAGGAAGATGTATGCGTATGAAATTTGAGAAAATCCCTCAAGAAATCCCGAAGAAGAAAGAACGTGACTTGAAGTTTGCATGAAGCTATCTTGAAAATCAAGCATCTATGAAAAGAAAGGAGTACACCAAGTGGAACAAGAAAATAACTAATAGGCTGTACGGACGAGATGGTAGATGCTTGAAATATTATGTGTAAGGTCACAAGTTCAAATCTCACATCCCATATATTTTAAAGAAGCCAAGTTGAATTCCATCAGTTGAAGTAAGAGGCGATGGTTTGGCCGAAGGGATGCAAATTTCGCTTCCCTGGCATTGCAAATTTCGCTGGTTCAGCTGATTTCTCAGGTCCACCTCAGGTGCGCTGCGGCGATCGGAAGCCTGGCTTTGATCCTCAGCCATTGTTTTGAACCTCTGCTCTTGCTACTCGTCCTTCTCCTCTATTTCTGACTCCTTTCTCAGTGCAAAAGAGCGATCGTAACCTTTCGTTACGTCCCCACATACGGCGCCAGTGTTTGTTTTAGGGTTTTTGGGCCCAGGGAGGTCCAAAACAACCTTAGTTGGTGGATTCACCTTTCAAGAATAGAAGGGAAAAATGATAGCTCTTGTGAGTGTAAGTATACTCTTGGCCTGAACTTGTCGCCCCTCGTTACAGTTTCTGAGGAGCCCTTTTATAATGGATCTCCTTGGAATCATTCAAAGTGTACACTTAAGGCCATAAATTGGCCCATTAACTCTACTTAACTCTAGGGGTCGTTGGGCTGCCGTTACTGGGCCTCCCAACGGCTCCTTGACCGTGCTTTTAAATGGCTTCTTAAATGATCTAACGGTCACCTTGTGCCGCTTGCTCACTCGTGCCGACCTAGCACTCGCGCCGACCTCAGGGTCGAGCCGACTTCTTAGTTTGGCATATGTCTCTCTTGCCCTTTCCATCTTCTGGGCTTGGACCCTTCTTCTCTTTGGGCCACTCTTCTTTTTGGGCTTCTCCTCTTTTCTAGGGATGGCAATGTGCCCCGTCCCCGACGAGGATCCCCTATCCCCGCCCCGAAAGAGACGGGGATGGGGAGGATTTTCAGGGAACGGGGATGGGGATGGGGAACATTTGTGATTCCCCGTTGGGTGTGTGTGTGTGTGTGTGTGTGTGTGTGTGTGTGTGTGTGTGTGTGTATGTATATGTATATGTATATGTATATGTATATATATATATATATATATATATATATATATATATATATATATGTTTTCCACACTATATATAAGTGGCGTATTATTGCATTGTACTATATACACATGCCGTATGCTACATATATATATAGTGTGGACGGGGACGGGGACGGGGATGGGGACGGGGAGTATACTCCCCGCCCCCGCCCCCACCCCGTTGCCATCCCTACTCTTTTCCCTAGGTTCTGGTCCCGAGCGCACGGGGTTCACACCCCATCAATAATAATAATAATTTAATAAAAAAAATTAAAAATAATAAATAAAACATATGGGGAGCCGAACATTCGACTCCCCTAAGTTTTGTCACTTTTCCCACATCGGTAGGAATAGTGGCATGAAGCTTTATTATATATAGGATTGAGAAATATAATAGAGTTATATTAATGCCAACTGGGTTATCCAAATATATTAGTACCATCATTTTAGTCTTAATCTTATTTCAAAAGTTGAGTACAATCAAACCAAACTCGACAACACATGACGAACAAAACAACAAGAGACTTTATAGTCATTACACAACCATGACGAACAAAGAACAAACTAGAATCAAACCAAACCCGACAACAAACTAGCATCCCTAGCTAATAAATGAGTCACACCATTAGCAGAACGTTTAACAAAATAAATTTCTACACTTCTAAAGCTTTCACTTTACCACCAAGTGGTGCCTCATCACCGGTCGTTTGGGCATTGTCTTTTTCAACGACGACTGAATTGAAACGAACCGCCTCCAAGGCCTTGTCCAAGTGCACACCCTTAATCTCACGGTACTCCTTCCATGATATGGGGCGATACATGGGGAAATCACCACCCTTGATCAATTTAAGTGGCGATGAAATGTTGACATCAATCTTTGGGCCGAAGAAAAAGGGGATGGAGATGCGGTGATGGGCCTCGCTCACAATGGCCCGATGTGTCACGCTTTTGAATCGTCCATTAGAGATGATCTGCAACAGGTCGCTGAGGTTGACGACAATTGCATCGGAAATGGGCTCGACGTCGACCCAATTGTGATTGGGCCCAATCACTTGGAGGCCTCTACCGGTGTTGCTTTGGTATAGTAAAGTTATAAGAGATGAGTCTGTGTGTGCGACCATGCCCAATGCGTGGGTTGGGTCTGGGCATTTCGGGTACGAGTTCAAATGTAGGAATGCTTGGGTGCTTTTGGGGTTAAACCATTCCACATCTTCATTAGATAGGCCCAATGATTTGAATATTAAAGAAGTTATCTTTATAGCCAGGCCCATCATTTGTTCTTGGTAATCGTCAAATGCAGTGCTGAAACAAAGAAAGCAGCAATGTATGTATCATCGTTTCAAAAAATATTAAAAAAAATGATTACGCTTTATATTCATCTTGTTGAGTATATATAATATATATAAACATAAACAGTTGAAATATAATTTTTAATTGAGATAGAACATGTTGTTGAAAATTGGTAAATAAATCGATACAATATATATATATATATATATATATATATATATATATATATATATATATTATCTGAAAATGGAATTTAATTTGTAGAAAATTAATTCCAACCAATTTTGGTACAAAACCAAAATTACGTATATATATACAAAATATATATACCAACAAAATAGGGATTTATTTTATCAAAAATAATCCCACCACAACTGGTACGAAACCTTTACGAGATTAATCACATCACTTGGTACGAAACCTAGAACAAAAATAACAGGAAAGGGTTTCTAACCTGAGGTTTTAACCCAACGAGAAGAAAAAAGAAGAAGAAGAAAATCGAGTCTTGTGTACAAACACTGTCTTTAAAACCGATTCGCCACCTTCCGAGGGTGCTAGGAGCGATGTATCGTCATTCTCGCATGATAAATCGGATTATGACTTTGGCATTCAAGCACTCAAACCCAAAGTCCGGCGAACAAGAACACAAGTTGAGCATTCCGATGTTTTACGGAAATGTTGGTAGAATCTCTTTGTAAGAAACAACTTTTGAGAGAAGATGAGAGAAAAATATGATTTTGCAAGTTCAAAATCCTGACCAAACATTATACCCAACATATAGGTTTTTATAGGGGAGAGATTAGTTAGTAACCCACTAAATGGCACATTAAACCAACATAAATCCAATTTAATAATTGAATTATAACGTCTGAGACGATCGTACTTATTATTAAAATAATATCAACAGTCACAACATTAATATACGATTAATTCGTAGTTTCGTACCGACCATAACGATCCATTTCAAAATATCTGAGTGACTGAGAAGTCTGTACAAACTCAAAACGTTTAACAAATTGGGACCAGAAACCACACATGAATGGTCCGCAATCACCAAAATGGTGCAGCACGAATCAATGCATATAGCATTGTCTCGTGCTCACTGAATCCACAGCACGAAAGGAAAGCACTTAAGCTTCCCAATTCACTAATTAAGCTTTCCAAAGCTTAATTTCACTTAAGCTTGCACAACATTCGTCCATGCAATGATACAAAGCACGAATGTACACTTAAGCTTCCCAATTCATTAGATAATTAAGCTTTCAAGCTTAATTACCCCTCTTAAGCTTAATCAAGCTTACAACGAATCAAGCTTGATAACCCAATTACGAATTACGTGGCAATTTAGCTTAAGAGTTCGGCTTCTCTCAAATAGGTTCACTTTGAGAATCAATTTCTCATTTATCTATTACCCATTTTGAGCGTAAATTATATCAAATTCTTCGTCTCGCTACGAAGAACCCGAATCTACTTTGACCTGACCCAAATCAAAAGTGGATCCCACATATATTTGTACCACAAAATAATCACTCAAATGCCATTTTTTGCTAAAAATTCCAACACATAATTAGCATATAAATAATCGATTATGATTCACATATTACTTATATAGCCCATCAAAACATAATTAATCAATTCTTTATTGATGCTTAGTTGTATATGACCCTATAATCGGAATAAATGTTTTAAAAATACAAAAATAAAAAATTATGTTTTAAAAAGTTGTCAACCGAATACTAATTATGATTTTGATCTCATTCCTAATGTATAAATTCATTAATCAAACGCACTGTTATCATATCTTGTAAAGAATTATGAGTATTTAAAAAAATGAGGTCATGATGAATACCAGAAAGGGGAATAATCTTGAGGCCAAACCCGACGTACATGCTCCACTGGCGATCCCGACATGGTGAATCCTTCCATCCACATGAGACTGTTAAAAACGCGTGAAATGGGGACAATGCCATAGCCAGTGGGGCTGTCCGGCGAGCGCAGAGTGAGGACTTTCTGCTCCCTCGGCAATGCAAAGAACCGGCGAGCCTGATGCTCAATTTCGGCAATAAGCTCCGCTGGAACGCCGTGATTGGTGACCTGAAAAACACCCCAATTTTCACAAGCCATTTTTATTTTCTCGACGACTTGCGGATCCTCAAGATCGATCAAGGGAACATATTCGTTACTTGAAGAAGAGTTGATGCAGGCGAAGTCGACCCAGGTGTGGGTATCGGGAACTTGGACGGCGTTTTTGAAATCCATGGGGATGAGATGATCCAGCTCCGTGTTCATGGTTACGTTGAAAGCAGTGAAGAGAAAGATTATAATAGAAAAGGGAAAAGTTGGCGGAGGGGTTATGGAAAGAGGGCTATTGTATTGTTGCAGATTTTTTTTTTCTCAAATGAAGAAACTTCTCAAATTATATATTGTTCCACACACTCGATTTCTCTCGTTTTAGTTACATTCTTAAATTTTATTTCATTTTATAGATAAAGATTAATTCTTTCCGTTACGTTCTAATTACAATGCAATATCTTCTGTTCCACACACTAGATTTCTCTCATTTTAGTTACATTCTAAAATTTTATTTCATTTTATAGATAAAGATTAATTCTTTCCGTTACGTTCTAATTACAATGCAGTATCTTCTGTGATTAATTCTTTCCGTTACGTTCTAATTACAATGCAGTATTTTCTGTGATTAATTCTTTCTGTTACGTTCTAATTATAATGAACCCACGACCTTCTATGTGGGAGTTCAACTTTGTATCATTAAACCACAAAGTCTTTGGTATTGTTAATTATTTTATTTAATTTTATTAATATAAAATTTTAAAAAATATTTTTAAATTCTGTAACCGCCACATCAGCATATTATCAGGTCAACATGTCATTTTAAGTCGAAATGCATGAATTTGTGTTGTTCAATGACATAATTGCAATTTTTTTTAATTCGATGACCCAATTGTAATTTGTTGTGTAGTGATGACTTATTTGACCATTAGTCCTATATTATATATTATTCCTCAAACGAGATTGTTCGCATTCTTTCTATTACGTTCATAAATTTCATTTTTCAAATAAAGATATTTAAAATAGACAACAAGGTCCTTGGCAAACAAAGATACTTTTTTGAGTTACATTCTTAAATTTTGTTTTTTATATTTCTGAAAATTTATATATTGCCCCTCTTAACATATTCTTCTCTTTCTTTTAGTTACGTTCTTAAAATTACATTTTTAAAATAAATATACTGTTTTCAGTTGCGTTTTAAATTTATTTATTTTTTCAAAATAAGGATATTTTTTTCCAATTACGTTCTTAAAATTCATTTTTCAAAGAAAGATACTATTTTCAGTTTTGTTCTTAAATTTTGCTTTTCAAATAAGGATACTTTTTTTCAATTACGTTCTTAAATTTTTTAAATAAAAATATTTCTTAAATTATATATTGTCTCTCCTACGAGATTTTTCTCATTCTTTTTTTTATGGGGTATGGATCCCGGCCCAAGAAGGATAGAGAATGTCCGAAAAGAATGGAGAAGCCCAAAGAAAAATAGGGAAGTCCAAGAAGAAAGAAATACGACCCAAGGAGTGGGAGTCCGAGAAGTAACAAGGCCCGAAATGGGTGTTGACTTTGGTGACTCATGGGTCCTCGGGGTAGTCCAGACCTTCTTCTTATGCTAATTTATTTCGATTTCGTTTCTTTATTTATAATAATTCCGAAGAAGCTAAACTAAACAAGTAAATTTACTACGAGGGTGGTTACAGGGGTTTTTTTTTTTCTAATCATCCTAAGCAGAATTCGTCTCCTTGGTTCTCTTTTGATTGGTTTGTGGGGTCCTCGTCTCCTGGAGCCACGTTTTCCTCGTTGAAGTTGCCTTCGTTTTCAAGTTCGCCTTGAGTGCGGCTCATGATGAACACCTTTCTGGGAACACCGTAATTCCCTTGATTGTTCGAACCTCCGTGTTGGGCCATGACTGTAGGGCGTGAGTTCGGGAGTTGAGGGCAATGGAAAGACATGTGGCCTTCTCCTCCGCAGTTGAAACGTCGCCAGGGGTTTCCCCTACAGTCTGTGTCTTTGTGGTCTTTGTTACACTTTTGGCAAAGGGAGGGTCTTGTATTAGATTCGTTATTCCTTAGAGGCGGCCTTTGGCCAGCCGAGTTGCCTGGCCTTGTGTTAGTGTCGTTTCTTATTCTTTTCACAGGTGGTGTTCCACTTCCCGTGTTCCTCTTACGGATCTGTTCCTGGACCCCGCGCTGTAGTAACTAGATTCGATAGAGGTTGGCGGCACTGGAGTAAGCCTCGTTGAGGGTTCGGGGTCCGCTCACGACTTGTGCCTTCCGGGCTTCGAAGTTGAGGCTTGATATAAATCTTTCTATCTTGGTTACCTCTGTGGGGACCAATTCTGACGCAAAGCGCGCCAGATCAAGGAACTGCTTATAGTATTCCATGACGGTGGCCATTCCTTGTTTTAGGTGGTGGAACTCCTCGTGCATGGATGCTCTTGTGCTGGGTAGAACCGCTCTCGTAGTCGTGTCTTTAGGGTATGGGGTGTTATGTCACATCTGAGCTAGAGAACTCAGATGCACAGGCTATACTAACTAGTTAACCTCAAACAGCGTCATTACATCATCAAGGCACGCAGGCCGAAAGGAAATCTAACTATCTAAGTCCTTGGTCCTCTAACGCGCTCCGGTAACTAAATGAACACTGAGCAAAACACCTAAAAGACTGGTACCGTTAATTCATTCATTGATCTGGTATATATGTCCATTCATTAAATATATTAGAACCCATTGCAACAACAATACTTGGTTACTATTTAAAAAAATTTTAGTAACAATTATAATGAATCTCCTATATTACCTTGTATTCATATACTATGAGTTACATATTTAAATAAGCATATTCGATATTAAATTACTTATGTATGAACTTATCATATATAATCTTGCATTGCTATACTTTCAAATATTTATTTGATTATAAACATTAGGCATTAGCTCATTCACGCAATGCGCGTGTAAAACTAGTTAGAATAATAAACATTCTGCGGATGGTAAGATAATGTATTGTATGATTTAAAATAATGTACTTTTATGTGTTAGAAATGTACTTTATATGTGTTTTAGAATAATGAAATTTCTGAGGTAAGATAATGTATTTTATGAGTTAGTATAATATACTTTATGTGTTCGATTAATATACTTTATGTGTTTTTGGATCATGGTTCACACAACTGTATAATTGGAGTCAACTCATAGGGGTCGAGTTGGCACGTATTGATACCTAAAGTGTTGGTTCAACTAAATTTGCTCAAAATTCAATGAAATTATATTGTAGCCAATGGACAGCGAATAAATGTTCATTTTTAGTATACTGAATATTCACTTTTAATATATGGAAAGTTCAATTTGTTATAGTATAAACAAAAATAAACATTTAGTACACAAAATAGTAATTCACTTTCAATATACTAAAAATTGAACATTCGATATAGTAAAAATTAACCTTATGTTAATATAATGTTCCATCTTATAAATTTAATTTTACCGTGGTTTAGGGTATAATGATTTCAAAATTAACAAACATGCATAGGACAAGTAACATGAAACAATGTCACTCTAATCATCACTCGAGCAAAAGCTTTGATGAGAACCAAATATTGTGCTATGATGTATTATATTGTACTAGTATTTGTCACGTGCGATGCACGGAAAATATGTTATAAAAATATACACTATATGAGATTTATTCATATATAAAATTTTTGTTATTTAATAATTATTATGTGTGAATTCCTATGATAAAATTATGAACATAAATATATTTACAATTAAAATAATATTTAAGGTGGGTGATTACTACAAATCTTAAACTATATTAAAAATTTAGTACATAGTATTTAATATTATAAATGTTTAAGAACTTAGTAAACTACAATAGTAATTGAATTACAATTTTAGAGTCACCACGGATCAAAATTTTTAGACCTTTGAGATTTCTAACTCTAGGTGTAGCAACATACAATTGACCTTTAAAGACCAAAATCACAATCTTAGTTAGAACATTGATTTTTTTCTTCCAAATACTATCGAATTAAGTGTGTAATCAATAAAAGATGAGAACTAATAATTCGAGAATATAATCTTAATGTTACTAAGCCTACTTCACGTCAATTAAGTTGGAGAGTGTTGTTGGATAGTATCCGATGAATCCACGAATAAAGCATCTTTGTCTCCGTAGTCCTCAATATGCACATCAACAATCTTAAATATTAAGTCACATAACTATGCTATATATTAATTTCAAACTTATTGACTTTGGGGTTGCATGCATGCTTCTTAAAATCATATGGCTTTAAGATGTGAAAATTAAATGTTGCATTTAATTTTCACATCTTAAAGTAATTTTGACATCTTAAAGCCCATTTAATTTTCACAAGACTTTCACATCTTAAAGTCATATGGTCTTGTGAAAATTAAATGCAACATTCAATTTTCACAAGACCATATAGCTTTATTATATATAGGATTGAGAAATATAATAGAGTTATATTAATGCCAACTGGGTTATCCAAATATATTAGTACCATCATTTTAGTCTTAATCTTATTTCAAAAGTTGAGTACAATCAAACCAAACTCGACAACACATGACGAACAAAACAACAAGAGACTTTATAGTCATTACACAACCATGACGAACAAAGAACAAACTAGAATCAAACCAAACCCGACAACAAACTAGCATCCCTAGCTAATAAATGAGTCACACCATTAGCAGAACGTTTAACAAAATAAATTTCTACACTTCTAAAGCTTTCACTTTACCACCAAGTGGTGCCTCATCACCGGTCGTTTGGGCATTGTCTTTTTCAACGACGACTGAATTGAAACGAATCGCCTCAAAGGCCTTGTCCAAGTGCACACCCTTAATCTCACGGTACTCCTTCCATGATATGGGGCGATACATGGGGAAATCACCGCCCTTGATCAATTTAAGTGGCGATGAAATGTTGACATCAATCTTTGGGCCGAAGAAAAAGGGGATGGAGATGCGGTGATGGGCCTCGCTCACAATGGCCCGATGTGTCACGCTTTTGAATCGTCCATTAGAGATGATCTGCAACAGGTCGCTGAGGTTGACGACAATTGCATCGGAAATGGGCTCGACGTCGACCCAATTGTGATTGGGCCCAATCACTTGGAGGCCTCTACCGGTGTTGCTTTGGTATAGTAAAGTTATAAGAGATGAGTCTGTGTGTGCGACCATGCCCAATGCGTGGGTTGGGTCTGGGCATTTCGGGTACGAGTTCAAATGTAGGAATGCTTGGGTGCTTTTGGGGTTAAACCATTCCACATCTTCATTAGATAGGCCCAATGATTTGAATATTAAAGAAGTTATCTTTATAGCCAGGCCCATCATTTGTTCTTGGTAATCGTCAAATGCAGTGCTGAAACAAAGAAAGCAGCAATGTATATATCATCGTTTCAAAAAATATTTAAAAAAATGATTACGCTTTATATTCATCTTGTTGAGTATATATAATATATATATATAAACATAAACAGTTGAAATATAATTTGTAATTGAGATAGAACATGTTGAAAATTGGTAAATAAATCGATACAATATATATATATATATATATATATATATATATATATATATATATATATATAATATATATATATATATATATATATATTATCTGAAAATGGAATTTAATTTGTAGAAAATTAATTCCAACCAATTTTGGTCCAAAACCAAAATTACGTATATATATACAAAATATATATACCAACAAAATAGGGATTTATTTTATCAAAAATAATCCTACCACAACTGGTACGAAACTAGTACAACGGACTTAACCTTTACGAGATTAATCACATCACTTGGTACGAAACCTAGAACAAAAACAACAAGAAAGGGTTTCTAACCTGAGGTTTTAACCCAACGAGAAGAAAAAAGAAGAAGCAGAAATTCGAGTCATGTGTACAAACACTGCCTTTAAAACCGATTCGCCACCTTCCGAGGGTGCTAGGAGCGATGTATCGTCATTCTCGCATGATAAAACGGATTATGACTTTGGCATTCAAGCACTCAAACCCAAAGTCCGGCGAACAAGAACACAAGTTGAGCACTCCGATGTTTTACGGAAATGTTGGTAGAATCTCTTTGTAAGAAACAACTTTTGAGAGAAGATGAGAGAAAAATATGATTTTGCAAGTTCAAAATCCTGACCGAACATTCTACCCAACACATAGGTTTTTATAGGGGAGAGATTAGTTAGTAACCCACTAAATGGCACATTAAACCAACATAAATCCAATTTAATAATTGAATTATAACGTCTGAGAAGATCGTACTTATTATTAAAATAATATCAACAGTCACGACATTAATATACGATTAATTCGTAGTTTCGTACCGACCATAACGACCCGTTTCAAAATATCTGAGTGACTGAAAAGTCTGTACAAACTCAAAAGGTTTAACAAATTAGGACCAGAAACCACACCTGAATGGTCCGCAATCACCAAAATGGTGCAGCACGAATCAATGCATATAGCATTGTCTCGTGCTCACCGAATCCACAGCACGAAAGGAAAACACTTAAACTTCCCAATTCACTAATTAAGCTTTCCAAAGCTTAATTTCACTTAAGCTTGCACAACATTCGTCCATGCAACGATACAAAGCACGAATGTACACTTATGCTTCCCAATTCATTAGATAATTAAGCTTTCAAGCTTAATTACCCCTCTTAAGCTTAATCAAGCTTACAACGAATCAAGCTTGATAACCCAATTACGAATTACGTGGCAATTTAGCTTAAGAGTTCGGCTTCTCTCAAATAGGTTCACTTTGAGAATCAATTTCTCATTTATCTATTACCCATTTTGAGCGTAAATTATATCAAATTCTTCGTCTCGCTACGAAGAACCCGAATCTACTTTGACCTGACCCAAATCAAAAGTGGATCCCACATATATTTGTACCACAAAATAATCACTCAAATGCCATTTTTTGCTAAAAATTCCAACACATAATTAGCATATAAATAATCGATTATGATTCACATATTACTTATATAGCCCATCAAAACATAATTAATCAATTCTTTATTGATGCTTAGTTGTATATGACCCTATAATCGGAATAAATGTTTTAAAAATACAAAAATAAAAAATTATGTTTTAAAAAGTTGTCAACCGAATACTAATTATGATTTTGATCTCATTCCTAATGTATAAATTCATTAATCAAACGCACTGTTATCATATCTTGTAAAGAATTATGAGTATTTAAAAAAATGAGGTCATGATGAATACCAGAAAGGGGAATAATCTTGAGGCCAAACCCGACGTACATGCTCCACTGGCGATCCCGACATGGTGAATCCTTCCATCCACATGAGACTGTTAAAAACGCGTGAAATGGGGACAATGCCATAGCCAGTGGGGCTGTCCGGCGAGCGCAGAGTGAGGACTTTCTGCTCCCTCGGCAATGCAAAGAACCGGCGAGCCTGATGCTCAATTTCGGCAATAAGCTCCGCTGGAACGCCGTGATTGGTGACCTGAAAAACACCCCAATTTTCACAAGCCATTTTTATTTTCTCGACGACTTGCGGATCCTCAAGATCGATCAAGGGAACATATTCGTTACTTGAAGAAGAGTTGATGCAGGCGAAGTCGACCCAGGTGTGGGTATCGGGAACTTGGACGGCGTTTTTGAAATCCATGGGGATGAGATGATCCAGCTCCGTGTTCATGGTTACGTTGAAAGCAGTGAAGAGAAAGATTATAATAGAAAAGGGAAAAGTTGGCGGAGGGGTTATGGAAAGAGGGCTATTGTATTGTTGCAGATTTTTTTTTTCTCAAATGAAGAAACTTCTCAAATTATATATTGTTCCACACACTCGATTTCTCTCGTTTTAGTTACATTCTTAAATTTTATTTCATTTTATAGATAAAGATTAATTCTTTCCGTTACGTTCTAATTACAATGCAATATCTTCTGTTCCACACACTAGATTTCTCTCATTTTAGTTACATTCTAAAATTTTATTTCATTTTATAGATAAAGATTAATTCTTTCCGTTACGTTCTAATTACAATGCAGTATCTTCTGTGATTAATTCTTTCCGTTACGTTCTAATTACAATGCAGTATTTTCTGTGATTAATTCTTTCTGTTACGTTCTAATTATAATGAACCCACGACCTTCTATGTGGGAGTTCAACTTTGTATCATTAAACCACAAAGTCTTTGGTATTGTTAATTATTTTATTTAATTTTATTAATATAAAATTTTAAAAAATATTTTTAAATTCTGTAACCGCCACATCAGCATATTATCAGGTCAACATGTCATTTTAAGTCGAAATGCATGAATTTGTGTTGTTCAATGACATAATTGCAATTTTTTTTAATTCGATGACCCAATTGTAATTTGTTGTGTAGTGATGACTTATTTGACCATTAGTCCTATATTATATATTATTCCTCAAACGAGATTGTTCGCATTCTTTCTATTACGTTCATAAATTTCATTTTTCAAATAAAGATATTTAAAATAGACAACAAGGTCCTTGGCAAACAAAGATACTTTTTTGAGTTACATTCTTAAATTTTGTTTTTTATATTTCTGAAAATTTATATATTGCCCCTCTTAACATATTCTTCTCTTTCTTTTAGTTACGTTCTTAAAATTACATTTTTAAAATAAATATACTGTTTTCAGTTGCGTTTTAAATTTATTTATTTTTTCAAAATAAGGATATTTTTTTCCAATTACGTTCTTAAAATTCATTTTTCAAAGAAAGATACTATTTTCAGTTTTGTTCTTAAATTTTGCTTTTCAAATAAGGATACTTTTTTTCAATTACGTTCTTAAATTTTTTAAATAAAAATATTTCTTAAATTATATATTGTCTCTCCTACGAGATTTTTCTCATTCTTTTTTATGGGGTATGGATCCCAGCCCAAGAAGGATAGAGAAAGTCCGAAAAGAATGGAGAAGCCCAAAGAAAAATAGGGAAGTCCAAGAAGAAAGAAATACGGCCCAAGGAGTGGGAGTCCGAGAAGTAACAAGGCCCGAAATGGGTGTTGACTTTGGTGACTCATGGGTCCTCGGGGTTGTCCAGACCTTCTTCTTATGCTAATTTATTTCGATTTCGTTTCTTTATTTATAATAATTCCGAAGAAGCTAAACTAAACAAGTAAATTTACTACGAGGGTGGTTACAGGGGTTTTCTTTTTCTAATCATCCTAAGTAGAATTCGTCTCCTTGGTTCTCTTCTGATTGGTTTGTGGGGTCCTCGTCTCCTGGAGCCACGTTTTCCTCGTTGAAGTTGCCTTCGTTTTCAAGTTCGCCTTGAGTGCGGCTCATGATGAACACCTTTCTGGGAACACCGTAATTCCCTTGATTGTTCGAACCTCCGTGTTGGGCCATGACTGTAGGGCGTGAGTTCGGGAGTTGAGGGCAATGGAAGGACATGTGGCCTTCTCCTCCGCAGTTGAAACGTCGCCAGGGGTTTCCCCTACAGTCTGTGTCTTTGTGGTCTTTGTTACACTTTTGGCAAAGGGAGGGTCTTGTATTAGATTCGTTATTCCTTAGAGGCGGCCTTTAGCCAGCCGAGTTGCCTGGCCTTGTGTTAGTATTGTTTCTTATTCTTTTCACAGGTGGTGTTCCACTTCCCGTGTTCCTCTTACGGATCTGTTCCTGGACACCGCGCTGTAGTAACTGGATTCGATAGAGGTTGGCGGCACTGGAGTAAGCCTCGTTGAGGGTTCGGGGTCCGCTCACGACTTGTGCCTTCCGGGCTTCGAAGTTGAGGCTTGATATAAATCTTTCTATCTTGGTTACCTCTGTGGGGACCAATTCTGGCGCAAAGCGCGCCAGATCGAGGAACTGCTTATAGTATTCCATGACGGTGGTCATTCCTTGTTTTAGGTGGTGGAACTCCTCGTGCATGGATGCTCTTGTGCTGGGTAGAACCACTCTCGTAGTCGTGTCTTTAGGGTATGGGGTGTTATGTCACATCTGAGCTAGAGAACTCAGATGCACAGGCTATACTAACTAGTTAACCTCAAACAGCGTCATTACATCATCAAGGCACGCAGGCCGAAAGGAAATCTAACTATCTAAGTCCTTGGTCCTCTAACGCGCTCCGGTAACTAATCATCTGTGCCTGAAAGCCAAATATATCTGTTCAGCGAATGATGCTGGTAACCCACTCTAACGCGTTAAAATACAATATAGGTATATATATATATATATATATATATATATATATATATATATATATATATATATATATATATATATATATATATATATATATATATATATAAATCGCCACGGCTTAGGGGCGCCTAGGCGCTAGGCGCCCCTAAGCCGTGGCGATTTATATATATATATATATATATATATATATATATATATATATATAGGAAAACCATTTTGAAGCAGGAAGATATATACTTAGAAGACTCTAGCTTTGAAACCAGGATTAGACTCGACAGATAGGGATAAGCACATTCAACAATTATTCCTAGTATGTGGATGACCACGCATAGGTTCCATTATACGTTTTCTCCCCTTTCCCAATGTGTTAATATGGGTTGTATGTGCTTGCTATGTGTTATGTGTGCATGATACCCCAATTCGGTTGCGATCAAATTGGTTATACCTAAGCTGCGGCTCAGAAGCTGGCTACGGTCAGAAATACACTTTTGGGTTGTGGTCCACCGTTTGGTTGCGATCAAACGTTTTACATGAGCTGCGGTTCATATTCCTGGTTGCGGTCAGAGGTTCACGTTTGGGTTACGGTCTACTGTTTGGTTACGATCAAACATTATGATGAGTTGCGGTTCATCGGTCGGTTGCGATCGACCCCATCGTGTTGCGATACGAGGCAGGGTGCTGCGGGGCCGTGTTAGCGCTATATGCGCTAACCCTCATGTATAGGCATGCGATTGGTCCTGTGGCGCCACCAAAGTGTGCTTATGTGATAAGATATGAATTGAATGATGATATGAACCATGTGAAGTGAATCTGTGACCTTAGAATATGTGCTAGTGTCTTCATATGCTTGATTATAACTGTTGAATATGCTTATCTCTATCTGTCGAGTCTATTCCTGGTTTTCAAAGCTAGAGTCTCCTAAGTATATATCTTCCAGCTTCAAAATGATTTTCCTATACATATATATATATATATATATATATATATATATATATATATATATATATATATATATATATATATATATATATACCTATATTGTATTTCAACGCGTTGGAATGGGTTACCAGCATTATTCGCTGAACAGATATATTTGGCTTTCAGGCACAGATTAGTAGCTCCGGAGCGCGCTAGAGGGCCCGAGGCTTAGATATTTTCCTTTCATGTTCGGCCTGCGTGCCATGATGAAGTAATGACATTGTTTTGATGATAATTAGATAGTTAGCCTGTGCATCTGACTTCTCCAGCTCAGATGTGGCATAGCACCACAAACGCTTATGTTTAGTATTGTAACACCCCAGATTTTCGAGACATTTAAAACTTATATAATAAAGATAACATCTCATTAAATCCCAAAGTATAACATAAGCGTACGGGGTGCTATGCCACACCTGGGCTAGAGAACCCAGGTGCACAGGCTATCTAACTAATATCCTCCGAAATATAAATGCATAACATGGCACGCAGGCCGAAAGGGAAACTATTCTACTTCTACGCTCCAGTTCTAGCGCGCTCCAGCGCTCTAATCCTCTGTGCCTGAAAGCCAAATATATCTGTTCAGCGAGAGATGCTGGTAACCCACTCCAACGCGTTGAAATACAATACATATAAAGATATATATAGATATACGAAAACCATTTTGAGCATGAAGATATATCCTACGAACTCTAGCTTTCAAAACCGGGGATGACTCGACAGATAAGGCTAGACACGAGCAACAGTTATAACAAGCATAAGCAGTTCACCACAGGCAAGGCAGATAAGGCAGAGCATAAACAATAGTCATAACCCAACATAAACAATCCCCAACATAAATCCCATAGTCACATCCCCAAGATACTCGTAATCACAACTCATCCATATCTCATCACAGAAGCACACTTTGTTGGCGCCACAGGACCAATCGCATGCCCATACATGAGGGTCAGCGCATATAGCTCTGACACGGCCCCGCAGCACCCTGCCCCGTATCGCAACACGGAGGGGTCGATCGCAACCGACCGATGAACCGCAGCTCATCATAGTTTGATCGCAACAAAACAGTGGACCGCAGCCCAAGAGAACGTCATCTGACCGCAACCAGGAAAGTATGAACCGCAGCTCATATAGGAATGTTTGATCACTTTTACATCAACAAAATACGATTCGTCTTCTAATATCAAGATTTGGTAAGGATAACACATAATCATCAAGAACATCATACAATTAACAAGAACGTCACATAATCAACAAGAACGTCAACCTAGGGTTCTAATCACTTTTAGGTCAACAAGAACACGATTCATCTTCTAACATCAAGATTCGGTAAGAACATCAAGAACGACATGCAATAATCAAGAACGTCACATAATCGACAAGAGTATCATATAATCATCAAAGCACCATAACTATCAAGAATCTCTCATCATCAAGATCATCAAGATCACCCATGGAATCATTATACCAATAATCAATAATAACATCATCAATCGTTAAAACACAATAACATGGGGGGGAAATCCTACGGGGGAATCATATCTATGAAAATAGATTTTGTTGAGACATGGGTTACCTCTTAGCCTTAATTAATTCCTTGGCTATGAAGGGTCTTTCTTTAGGCTTTCTTGCTCTCTTGATTTCTCCTAAGGGAATTCTTGGAACTCTTTGGGTGGTGAGAGATTATTGTGGTGGGAATTCTAGGTGCCTTCTAAGTTCCCTATTTATAGATCTAAGGGTCTTTATTTAGGATCTAATTCTTTTAGGATTAGGGGTTGGGTTTAGAGATGAGGGTCCACGGACTATGGTGAGCCTTTTTCCCTAATTGATTATTGCAATTCATTCTTTCTCTTGGGCCATTGATTAAATAATTAATTGGTTTTAGGGGTCGTAACACGGGGTGTTACACTCTCCCCCCCTTACAAGGGGGCTTCGTCCCCGAAGCCCGGTGTGATAGTCCATTCTTTCACCCCTAGACATCTCGTATCTTAGCCTCCCGGTTAGGAATGCGGCCCTACGTTTGTCTTGACTCGAGGTGGGCTGGACTTCCGGTGGTGTTGCGATAGGAAAGTTTCGGGTGTACCTTGGTTTCCTACTCTGGAACTGGATGCCCCGCGAGCGCCCAAGGTGGCCTCGATTCCTGCCACCCTCTGATCTAGCGCGCGCGTGGTGCGGATCAAGGATGAGAACCCTTCCTCCATGATTTGATTCTCTCGGTTGAGTTGTGCGAGTATGCGCTCATTGACTGAGCCCTCGTTTTGTCCCCTCGGGTCCCCTCCCGATCGTGGGTGCACCGATGGGTTAGGCTCGTCACCCTCCTCATGTCCCTCATTTCCCTCCAAACCCCCACAATCTTGCATGGCTCGCTTGAGCTTTTTGTTGGAAATGTCCAATCGGTCGACCAATTCCCTTCGCTCCTCCTCGGGTTTTTGGCAAATTTCTTCGAGGGTGAGGTAATGTCCCCCTTCGGTGTAGTAGATGTCGTTGCAGCGGAGGTTCTGGGCATTAAAAAACCATGTCATTTGCGGTATTGACCTCGGTGTGGCTTAGGTCTACCCCCTTCTTCTCCATGATCCAACTTAGGATCATCCCGTAGGGTAGCCTAAGCCGGTTGTTTGTCTTGCAGAATTCTATGTGCTTTAGCATGAGTACCGGCAGATTGAACTTGATTTTATGTTTCAGGAGATAAGCAAAGGTGCACTCTAAGCTCCCTACGTCCTTGCTCTTATTATTGGTGGGCAAGAGGCTATCGGTTACAATCATAACCAATATCTTTTACTCCGCCGATAGCCACTTCCGGTTTAGTCGTGTGGCCGAGGTGAACCCATCCTCCTTCCCGAGTAGGTACCCGAGATAGTCCTTGTACCCCGTGGTTTGGTTATCAATCCACCCCTTTCGTTCGTAGTTAGACACACCCGTGGTGGTCAATTTCAAGAGCTTGGCCAAACAGCCTTCGGAAAGCACAATTTCCTTCCCACGGACTTTGGTGGTGATTTCTATTTTGTCACCCCATTTGGTGGCTACAAGGTGTTGATAGAATTCTTTCACCAATTCGGGGTATGTATCCCCTTTGATGGCGAGATATGTATATAAAAGCCCTTGATGTTTAAGCATATCAACCAATTCCGGAGAAAATTGGTCGGGTTCAAGGGCATTACCTCCGATCATAGTGTAATCGGCGTTGCTCCACTCTGGGGTGCGGGTTCCGAGGGGTTTCTTCAGCATCTCGATAGGCGGCACTTTTCCGGCGACTTTTCCGGCGGGTCTCCGGCGGGATTTTCCGGCGAGCCTTTTTCCGGCGGTGGTTTGAGCTGTTGCGAGGCGGCGACGGTGGGGCGGAGTCCAAGCGGCTGCTCGGTGAGGCGGGTGAAGGTCTTCGGTGGCGTGGGGCGTTGGTGGCAGCGGGCGGCGTTCTTGGCGTCGCCGGTGATCTCCGGCGAAGCAGCTGGGCGGAGGCGCGGCGGCGCGAGGTTGGCGGGGGATGACAGTGTTCGGCTGGTGGTGGCGCGAGTGGTCGGTGGGTTTTCCGAGTAGGAGGGGTGGCGATGTGCGTGAGAGAGGGAAGGGAAGGAATGGGGAAGAAGAAGGGGAGGAAGAAGAAGAAGGGTTTTTGATTTGGGGGTTTTGTGGGTTTTAGGGATTTGGAGAGGTTTAACAAGGGAGTATTCCCTTATGGTTTCAAGAAACACACATGGGTTAGTGGTTAAGATCTTAGTTCTATAAGTGGGAGGTCTAGAGTTCAATCCCTATTAGTAACATTAAGCATTTCTTGATGGTGTGGTTCTTGTCTTTTTCCTCCTTTTGTCCTTTAGTGGGGGAAGGGTTGGGTTGTTGGTATAACTTGCGTTTTACCTCCGTAGCGAAATCGAAATTCGATCAAAGTCTTTATTTATAATAATTCCGAAATAGCTAAGCTAAGTAAGCGGTTCTACGAAAGGGGGCGATTACAAGGGGGTTTGACGGCTTATCCTAAACAGAATTCGTTCTCTTGATTTTCTTCTGCGGGGTTCGCATGGTCCTCGTCTTCCGGGGTTGGGTTTCCCTCTTCGAGGTCATCCTTGTTCCCGAGGTTGGCTTGAGTGCGACTCATATCAAATATTTTCCCGGGAGCGCTGTAGTTTCCTTGGTGGCCGGTGCCCCCGTGTTGACCCACAGTGGTGGGGCATGGTCTTACGATACACCAAGAATAATATCATACGATACAACCTAGGGTTCTAATCACTTTTAGACCAACAAGAACACAATTCATCTTCTAATATCAAGGTTCGGTAAGAATATCACATAAACATCAAGAACATCATGCAATTATCAAGAACATCACATAATCATCAAGAACGCCACATAATCATCAAGAACACCATAATTATCAAGAACCTCTCATCATCAAGATCATCAAGATCACCCATGGAATCATCACACCAATCATCAATAATAATATCACAAATCATCAATACACAATAATATGGGGAAATCCTAAGAGAGGAATCATAGCTATGAAAATAGGTTTTGTTGAGACATGGGTTACCTCTTAGCCTTAATTAATTCATTGGCTATGAAGGGTCTTTCTTTAAGCTTTCTTCTTTCTTGATTTCTCCTAAGGGAATTCTTGGAACTCCTTGGGTGGTGAGAGATTATTGTAGTGGGGGTTCTAGGTGCCTCTTATGTCCCCTATTTATATACCTAGGAGTCCTAATTAGGGTCTAATATTATAAGCTTGCCAATTCTATTCCTTTTAGGGCTAGGGTTGGGTTTTAGGGGTGAGGGCCCACGGACTATGGTGGGCCTCCTCTAAATTAATTATTGTAATTTAATTCTTTCTTTGGATATTTGGTTAAATGATTAATTGGTTTTAGGGGTCGTAACACGGGGTGTTACATCTTCGCCCTCGAGCGACTCCCTGATGTTCGCCTCGGTCTTCTCTCGCATCTTGCGCTGACCGGATTTGAAGGCCCATCTACCAAACTCCCAGATTAGCTCATCCCCGATCAGATTTTTCCGCATCTCCCGGACGAATTTAACGCTCGACTCCATGTCGTGAAGAAAATACTTGATCGCCTCGGCCGGATCCGTCATTTGGGCCTTCAGGTCGGCGGCCTCCTTAAGCGCCTTTTGCGTCGCCTTCTCCGCCAAAGCCCCATCGGCTTGGGCTTTCTTCAGGGCTGCATCGGACTTCTTCAAATCGGCAGACAGCTCGCCGAGCTCCTTAAGCCGCCAGTCGGCTACCTTCTTGTAGGCCGCGGCTTCGTTGGCCAACAACGCTCGGCGTTGGAGTGCCAACCCCACTCGAGACGCCTGCAAGACGAGCGAGTTAGCTCGATCGATAACACTTAAACAATTGAAGAGGGAAAACCAGATACTTACCTCGGCCAGTTCATGGCCGAGCTCCTCGGCCAGTTCATGGCCGAGCTTCTCGGCCAGCTAAGTCGGATTCAGCTTCGCCAGGTCTGGCTCGACCGGCGTAAGGTTTCCGATCCGCATCAGCACGGAGGCATCGGCCGTGATCGACCGGACCTCGGGAATCGGGATAGATTGTGTAACACCCCAGATTTTCAAGACATTTTAAAACTTATAATAAAGGTAGAATCTTATTAAATCCCAAGACATAATACAAGCGTTCGGGGTGCTATGCCACACCTGGGCTAGAGAACCCAAGTGCACAGGCTAACTAACTAATAACCACAAAGCGTAATTACATAAACATGGCACGCAGGCCGAAGGGGAACTAACTACTTCTACTTTCCAAGTTCTAGCGCGCTCCAGTGACTTAATCTTCTGTGCTGAAAGCCAAATATATCTGTTCAGCGAGAGATGATAGTAACCCACTCCAACGCGTTGAAATACAATACATATAGAGATATATATAGATATACGAAAACTATTTTGAGCATGAAGGTATAGCCTACGAACTCTAGCTTTAAAACCGGGAATGACTCGACAGATAAGGCCAGACACAAGCAACAGTTATAACAAGCATACGCAGTTCACAACAGATAAGGCAGATAGGGCAAAGCATAAACAATAACCACAACCCCACATAAGCAATCCCCAACATAAATCCCATAGTCACATCCCCCAAGACACTCATAATCACAGCTCATCCATATCACAACACTTAGCACACTTTGTTGGCGCCACAGGACCAATCGCATGCCCATACATGAGGGTCAGCGCATATAGCTCTGACACAGCCCCGCAGTACCCTGCCCCGTATCGCAACACGGAGGGGTCGATCGAAACCGACCGATGAACCACAGCTCATCATAGTGTTTGATCGCAACCAAACAGTGGACCGCAGCCCAAGAGAATGTCATCTGACCGCAGCCAGGAAAGAGGACAAACAACAGCTCGTATAGAAACGTTTGATCGCAACCAAACGGTGGACCGCAGCCCAAGAGTATCAATCTGACCGTAGCCAGCTTCTGAACCGCAGCTCAGGATAACCAATCCGATCGCAACCGAATTGGGGTAATACACACACATAACACATAGCAAGCACATGCAACCCACATTACACATTGGGAAGGGGGATAAAACGTATAACAAAACCTATGCGTGATCCATCACATACTAGGAATAGTCCTAAGGGGTTCATACTCCTTCCACCTAGGTCAACGGGATACCAATTCAACTAGCATGCAATATAATAGACTCAATAACCTACGAACGGTACCCGAAATATCAAACTAGACATAGGCACGATAAACGGAGTCCGTTGGGACGCCACGGGGAACGAGGGAACATCAAACGGGGAAGCCGGGGTCCCAAGGTGGGCGAATTTCCAGCGGGTAGCCGGTGGGTGGGGGGCCACCCGCCGGCTGCCCGCTGGTTTCTACTGTTCCGGGCAGCGGCTCGCCGGCGGGCAACTGCCCGCCCGCCGGCTACCCGTTACCGGGCGGTGTTTCACGGCCATGGGTAGGTGGCGGGTCCCCTACCCCCCACTGACTCTTTTCATCACTTTTACGCCCCGGGAACCATTGTGGAACCCGAAACCATGCTTAGACGCTTTACAACGCAATTAACGACAACACGTAGACAATTAACGGATCAAATACGAGAAACGAACGGCACATAACCTATCATGCTTCTCTAAACATAATCAACACCCGAACATGCGATTTCCCCACCCGATAATCCAAGAATAATATCATACGATACAACCTAGGGTTCTAATCACTTTTATATCAACAAGAATACGATTCGTCTTCTAATTGCAAGATTCGGTAAGAATAACACATAAACATCAAGAACGTCACACAATTATCAAGAACAACACATAATCATCAAGAACTCCGTATGATCATCAAGAACTCCATAATTATCAAGAATCTCCCAATATCAAGATTATCAAGATCCCTCATGGGATCATCACATCAAACATCAACAATAATCATCATAACTCGCCAAACACAATAATATGGGGGAAACCCTAAGGGGGAATCATAGCTATGAAAATAGGTTTTGTTGAGACATGGGTTACCTCTTAGCCTTAATTAATTCCTTGGCTATGATGGATCTTTCTTTAAGCTTTCTTGATTTCTTGATTTCTCCTAGGGGAATTCTTGGAGCTCTTTGGGTGGTGAGAGATTATTGTGGTGGGGATTCTAGATGCCTTCTAAGTTCCCTATTTATATGCTATGGGGTCTAATTCTCCTAGGATTATGGATTGGGCTTAGAGATGGGGGGCCCATGGACCATAGTGGGCTTAATGCTAATTAATCCTTGTGATTTATTTCCTTTCTTTTTGGGTAGATGGTTAATTAATTAATTGGTTTTAGGACTCGTAACACGGGGTGTTACACTCCCCCCCCCCCTTAACAGGAAGCTTCGTCCCCGAAGCTTGGCCCTTGGTGAAAGGTTTTCTCTTAGTTACCTGGTGTGAAAAGCTTGGGATACCGCTCCTTCATTGTGTCCTTAATTTCCCATGTTGCTTCCTCGGTCCCGTGGTTGGTCCAGAGGACCTTCACCATTTCTATGGCTCGGTTCCGGGTGTTTCTTGTCTTGGTGTCCAGGATTCTTACGGGTTTCTCTTCGTATACTAGTGACTCGTCGAGGTCTACGACCTCGGGTTGGAGTACGTGGCTTGGGTCGTGTATGTATTTCTTTAGCTGAGACACGTGGAACACGTTGTGTACTCGTTCTAGTTCGATGGGTAAGGCGAGGCGGTAGGCCAAGTCCCCGATTTTCTCTACGATTTCGTAAGGGCCGATGAATCAGGGGCTGAATTTCCCTTTTCTTCCGAACCTCATTACTCCTCGTGTGGGCGAGATCCTTAACCAGACCTTGTCCCCGAGGTTGAATTCGGCTTGTTTCCTCTTTAGGTCGGCGTAAGACTTCTGGCGGTCTTGGGCGACCTTCATCCTTTCCTGGATGTGTTTGACCTTAGCTGTGGTGTCTTATAGGTATTGGGGGCCCAGTGTTACCGGGTTGACCATTTCTTCCCAACATAAGGGGGTTCTACATTTCTGACCATATAGTGCTTCGTAGGGTGCCATGCGAATGCTCGCGTGGTAGCTGTTGTTGTATGAGAACTCGATGAGGTCCAGGTGTTCTTCCCATATTCCTCGGTAGTCTAGCGGGCAGGCTCTTAGCATGTCCTCGAGGGTTTGGATGGTTCTCTCGGTTTGGCCGTCTGTGGTAGGGTGGAAGGCTGTGCTTAGTTTTAGTTGCGTCCCAAACGCCGATTGTAGTGATTTCCAGAATTGCGAGAGGAACCTGGAATCTCTATCGGACACAATTTTTCGGGGGACTCCGTGGTATTTCACTACCCGGTTTATGTAGGCTTGGGCTAGTTGTGTCATTGTCCACGTTTTCTTCATGGCAATGAATCGTGCTGTTTTGGTCAGCCGATCCACTATGACCCAGATTTTGTCCTTGCCGGTTCTTGTTGGGGGTAACCCTCCGACGAAGTCCATGGATATGGAATCCCATTTTCCTTGTGGTATTTCAAAGGTTTGCACGAGCCCCTTGGGCTTGCATCGTTCAGCCTTCACTCTTTGGCAATTCAGGCATCTGGCCACGAAATCTGCGATTTCCTTCTTCATGTTTGGCCACCAAAACGTTTTCCTTACGTCTTGGTATAACTTTTCACCGCCTGGGTGAACTGAGTATGGGGAGTTGTGCCCTTCCTCCAAGATCATTTGTTTCAAGTGGGGGTGCGTCGAGGGTACACACCACCTTCCTTTGTAACGGAGGCTGTCGTCCGAGTGTGCCTCGAAGGGGCCTTCCTTCCCTTGGGTTAGGTCGCGGCAAATTTTATCTAGTTCCGGGTCCTGTTGTTGCCCTGTCTTGATTTCCTCAAAGAGGGTGGGTATGGCTTGCGTGTTGAGTAGGTAGGCATTGGGGCGGGTTTGCCCTTGCTCTATTATTTCTAAGTGTAGCTTTTGGAAGTCCCTGTACAGTTGGTCCGGTAGGACCCATGTGGTGTTGAGGGAATGGTTCGTCTTTCGGCTTAGGGCGTCCGCCACGACGTTGGCTTTTCCATCGTGGTATTGGATGTCTAGGTCGTAGTCTTTTATGAGTTCTAGCCACCTTCGTTGTCTCATGTTTAGGTCCTTCTGGGTGAAGATGTACTTTAGGCTCTTATGGTCGGTGTAGATTTTGCATTGTACCACATACATGTAGTGTCTCCAGATTTTCAGTGCGAATACGATAGCGGCTAGCTCGGGGTCATGGGTGGGGTAGTTCTCTTCGTGGGTTTTGAGTTGCCTGGATGCGTATGCTATTACTTTTCCCTTTTTGCATCAGCACGCATCCCAACCCTTTCTTGGATGCGTCGCTGTAGACCTCGAATCCTTCCGTCCCGGAGGGGATGGCTAGCACGGGTGCCGTGGTTAGCTTGTCCTTTAATTCTTGGAAGGCTGAGATGCAGTCGTTGTCCCATCGGAAGGGGGTTTCCTTTTTCATGAGTTCAATGAGGGGTTGGGCTATCTTGGTGAAGTCGGGTACAAACCTCCTGTAGTAACCAGCCAAGCCCAGGAAGCTTCGGATTTCCGAGAGTGAGCTCGGCGTGGTCCATTCTCTAACGGCGCGAATCTTAGCGGGGTCCACCCTAATCCCCTCTTTGGTTATCACGTGGCCCAAGAAGGCTACGCTGTCTTGCCAGAATTCGCACTTGGAGAATTTAGCGTAAAGTTGGTTTTCCCTGAGGGTTTGCAGTGATATGCGAAGGTGCTTCTCATGTTCTTCTTTATTTCGGGAGTAGACTAGGATGTCGTCAATGAACACAATGACGAAGTCATCCAGGTGAGGTCGGAATACTCGATTCATGAGGTCCATGAATATGGCGGGCGCGTTAGTGAGGCCGAAGGGCATTGCGGTAAACTCGTAGTGGCCGTAACGTGTCCGAAAGGCCGTTTTCTGGATGTCCGGTTTGGCCACTTGGATTTGATGGTACCCGGATCTTAGGTCGATCTTTGAGAATACCCCTGCCCCTTTAAGTTGGTCGAATAGGTCATCTATTCGGGGGAGGGGGTACCTATTCTTTATTGTAACTTGGTTGAGTTCCCGGTAGTCGATGCACAGGCGCATGCTCCCATCCTTTTTCTTAACGAATAGTACCAGGGCTCCCCATGGGGAGGTGCTGGGTCGAATGTAACCCTTATCTAGTAGTTCTTGGAGTTGCGTTTTCAGATCCTTCATTTCCTTTGGTGCTAGTCTGTAGGGTGGTTTAGAGATCGGGGCGGCGCCCGGTATGAGGTCTATGGTGAACTCGACTTCTCTGGCTGGGGGTGCCCCCGGAATTTCGTCTGGGAAGACGTCGGTGAACTCGTTTACCACTGGGATGGCTTGTGGTTCGAGTATTTTGGCGTTGAGGTCTTCGACTGAGCATAAGAAGGCCTCGTCTCCTTGGCCCAGATACTTCTTAATTTTCATCATGTTTACAAGCTTGATCCCCGGATCCTGGCGGGTACCGCGGTACGACACCCTCTTACCGTTTGGTCCTCGTAGGACCACTTTCTGTTCTCCGCACAGGATTTGCGCTTGGAATTTCCCTAGCCAGTCCATGCCCAAGATTACTTGCATCCCATCCAATTGGAACTGGATTAGGTTGCTGGGAAATTCCACTCCTTGAATGGTGATCATTACATGCTCGTACATGCGATCACATTTTATGATCTCTCCCGAGGCCACCTTGACTTGGAGTCGGACCTTGGTGCTGGCGTTAAGGCCGAGCTGGGCGGCGAACTCGGTTGCTATAAACGAGTTGGTAGCCCCCAAGTCAAATAGTATGGTGGCTGGGGTGGCGTGTACTAGGAAGGTTCCGGAGACTATGTTGCTATCTCCGACCCTGGCTTTGCTTAGGGTAAGGATCCTTCCCCGGGCAGTTGGCGTGACGGCCTGGTCAAGTGAGGTGGTTTTGGGGTTCTTAGGCTCCCTGGTGGGAATTGGATGACTTCTTTCGGGCTTCCTCTTATACCCCAGTTGCGCCCCTTGGGACGGGTTCGTTACCTGTTGTAGTTGACATGCCTTGGCATAGGCTTCTCCGAGGGTCCTCGGTTCTTGGGCGGCCAAGGCCCTCTGGTGTTCGGGGTTAAGGCCTGCTAAGAATTTCCTGACTTTGATCCCCTCGGTGGATACTAGTTCGGGGGTGAGGCGAGCCAGTCGGCAGAATCGTTGGTAGTATTCCGAGACTGGGGCTGCCCCTTGTCTTAGATGGAGGAATTCCTCGCATGTGGCGGCTTTCAGGTGGTTGGGGTAGAACTGTTCTCGTAACCGTGTTTTTAGGCCTTCCCAGTTGAATCCGGGGTCTTGTTCGTACGTAGGTCCCTCACGGGCCCACCAGATGTCGGCCTCGTGTCTGAAGTAGAAGGAGGCTATCCCGACTTGGTGGTGCTCGGGGCATTGGGTTGCCCTGAATACCTTGTCGAAGGTCTCAATCCATTCTTCGAGGGTCGTGGGGTCTTCGTCTCCCGAGAAGGTGGGTGGTTGGTGTGCCGAGACTTGGTGGTGGATTTCCAAGTTCCCGTTCGTTGGTAGAGGTTGGGGGATGACAGTACTTAGTGCCTGGGCAATTTGGGCCAGGCGTTGTAGATTCTGGGTCAGGAATTCCTGAGTAAGGCGTCTCGGTGTTCCTGTCTGTTTCTTCTTGGGTGTCATCCTGGTGGTTAAAGGTTGATATTATTTTGTGTTTTCACCTTGATGTAATAAGTGAAGGAGAGTTTCTTAATATTAAAGGGGAATGAAGTGAGGGGAGGTGATGTGTAGGTTTCACAATCTCACCGCGCGTCCTAAAGTTCTTAAGGCCTATGTTCCTAAGTACCTAGAGTTCAATCCTAATGTCCTAAAGTCCGGTCTTAAGAGTCTTATCCTAGGGTAAAACTTAGGCAATGATACCAACTGTAACACCCCAGATTTTCAAGACATTTTAAAACTTATAATAAAGGTAGAATCTTATTAAATCCCAAGACATAATACAAGCGTTCAGGGTGCTATGCCACACCTGGGCTAGAGAACCCAAGTGCACAGGCTAACTAACTAATAACCACAAAGCGTAATTACATAAACATGGCACGCAGGCCGAAGGGGAACTAACTACTTCTACTTTCCAAGTTCTAGCGCGCTCCAGTGACTTAATCTTCTGTGCCTGAAAGCCAAATATATCTGTTCAGCGAGAGATGCTGGTAACCCACTCCAACGCGTTGAAATACAATACATATAGAGATATATATATAGATATACGAAAACTATTTTGAGCATGAAGGTATATCCTACGAACTCTAGCTTTAAAACCGGGAATGACTCGACAGATAAGGCCAGACACAAGCAACAGTTATAACAAGCATACGCAGTTCACAACAGATAAGGCAGATAGGGCAAAGCATAAACAATAACCACAACCCCACATAAGCAATCCCCAACATAAATCCCATAGTCACATCCCCCAAGACACTCATAATCACAGCTCATCCATATCACAACACTTAGCACACTTTGTTGGCGCCACAGGACCAATCGCATGCCCATACATGAGGGTCAGCGCATATAGCTCTGACACAGCCCCGCAGCACCCTGCCCCGTATCGCAACACGGAGGGGTCGATCGCAACCGACCGATGAACCGCAGCTCATCATAGTGTTTGATCGCAACCAAACAGTGGACTGCAGCCCAAGAGAATGTCATCTGACCGCAGCCAGGAAAGAGGACGAACCGCAGCTCGTATAGAAACGTTTGATCGCAACCAAACGGTGGACCACAGCCCAAGAGTATCAATCTGACCGCATCCAGCTTCTGAACCGCAGCTCAGGATAACCAATCTGATCGCAACCGAATTGGGGTAACACACACACATAACACATAGCAAGCACATGCAACCCACATTACACATTGGGAAGGGGGATAAAACGTATAACAAAACATATGCGTGATCCATCACATACTAGGAATAGTCCTAAGGGGTTCATACTCCTTCCACCTAGGTCAACGGGATACCAATTCAACTAGCATGCAATATAATAGACTCAATAACCTACGAACGGTACCCGAAATATCAAACTAGACATAGGCACGATAAACGGAGTCCGTTGGGACGCCACGGGGAACGGGGAAGCCGGGGTCCCAAGGTGGGCAAATTTCCAGTGGGTAGCCAGTGGGTGGGGGGGCACCCGCCGGCTGCCCGCCGGTTTCTACTGTTCCGGGCAGCGAGTCGCCGGCGGGCAGCTGCCCGCCCGCCGGCTACTCGCTGCCGGGCGGTGTTTCACGGCCATGGGTAGGTGGCAGGTCCCCTACCCCCCACTGACTCTTTTCATCACTTTTACGCCTCGGGAACCATTGTGGAACCCGAAACCATGCTTAGACGCTTTACAACGCAATTAACGACAACACGTAGACAATTAACGGATCAAATACGAGAAACGAACGGCACATAACCTATCATGCTTCTCTAAACATAATCAACACCCGAACATGCGATTTCCCCACCCGATAATCCAAGAATAATATCATACGATACAACCTAGGGTTCTAATCACTTTTATATCAACAAGAATACGATTCGTATTCTAATTGCAAGATTCGGTAAGAATAACACATAAACATCAAGAACGTCACACAATTATCAAGAACAACACATAATCATCAAGAACTTCGTATGATCATCAAGAACTCCATAATTATCAAGAATCTCCCAATATCAAGATTATCAAGATCCCTCATGGGATCATCACATCAAACATCAACAATAATCATCATAACTCGCCAAACACAATAATATGGGGGAAACCCTAAGGGGGAATCATAGCTATGAAAATAGGTTTTGTTGAGACATGGGTTACCTCTTAGCCTTAATTAATTCCATGGCTATGAAGGATCCTTCTTTAAGCTTTCTTGATTTCTTGATTTCTCCTAGGGGAATTCTTGGAGCTCTTTGGGTGGTGAGAGATTATTGTGGTGGGGATTCTAGATGCCTTCTAAGTTCCCTATTTATATGCTATGGGGTCTAATTCTCCTAGGATTAGGGATTGGGCTTAGAGATGGGGGCCCATGGACCATGGTGGGCTTAATGCTAATTAATCCTTGTGATTTATTTCCTTTCTTTTTGGGTAGATGGTTAATTAATTAATTGGTTTTAGGACTCGTAACACGGGGTGTTACAGATTGTCTCTTCTGGCGTTTGCTGGGGGCTGTTTCCCCGGCCTTCTTCTCCGTCATCTTCTCCTTCCCCTTTTGGATACCCTGTAACACCCCGTGTTACGACCCCTAAAACCAATTAATCATTTAATCAATTACCCAAAGAAAGAATTAAATTACAATAATTAATTAGGAAAAGGCCCACCATAGTCCGTGGGCCCTCACCTCTAAAACCCAGCCCCTAGTCCTAAAAGGAATAGAGTTAGCAAGCCTATAGTATTTGGACCCTAATTAGGACTCTTAGGTATATAAATAGGGGACATAAGAGGCACCTAGAACCCACACCACAATAATCTCTCACCACACAAGGAGTTCCAAGAATTCCCCTAGGAGAAATCAAGAAAGAAGAAAGACTTAGAGAAAGACCCTTCATAGCTAAGGAAATTAATTAAGGCTAAGAGGTAACCCATGTCTCAACAAAACCTATTTTCTTAGCTATGATCTCCCTCTTAGGCATCCCTCTATATTCTTGTGTCTTGATGAATTTTTTATGATATTGATGGTGTGATCTTGATAATTGGTGATATGATTTTATGTGTGATCTTGATAATCTTGATGATGATAAGGGATTCTTGATGATTGTGTGATATTCTTGAGGAATTCGGATTCTTGATGATTGTGTGATATTCTTGATGAACCCTAATGTTTCTTGATGATTAAAAGATGAGTTATGTTCTTGATGATTTAAATATGATTAGAGCCCTAGGATGTATCGTGAAATTTGTATTGTGTTATTCTTGATGTATTGGGTGGGAATTCGCATGCTCGGGTGTTGTTGTTGGTTTAGAAATTACAATAGGATACGTGCCGTATGATTCTTGCTTTTGATCCGTTAATTGTCTACGTGGTGTCATCAATTGAGTTTAAAGGTGTCTAAGCATGGTTTCGGGTTCAACAAAGGATCACGGGGTGTTTATTGTGAAAAAAGACTCAGTGGGGGGTAGGTGGGGGTAGGGGACCCGCCACCTACCCGCGGCCGGAATTAACGCCGCCGGCAGCGGGCAACCGGCGGGCAAACAACTGCCCGCCAGGCACTCGCTGCTCGGAGGCTTGTCGCCGGCGGGTGACTCTTCACCCACCGGCTACCCGCTGGAAACTACCCCACCTCGGGATCCCCGTTTGATGTTCCCCCTACCCCCGTGGCGTCCCAACGGACTCCGTCTATCGTGCCTAAGTCTAGTTTGATGTTTCGGGTACCGTTCGTAGGATAAATGAGTCTTATATATTGCATGCTAGTTGAATTGGTATCCCGTTAGCCTAGGTGGAAGAAGTATGAACCCCTTAGGATTATTCTTAGTATGTGGATGACCACGCATAGGTTTCGTTATACGATTTACTCCCCCTTCCCAATGTGTTAATGTGGGTTGCATGTGCTTGCTATGTGTTATGTGTGCATGATACCCCAATTCGGTTGCGATCAAATTGGTTATTCCTGAGCTGCGGTTCAGAAGCTGGCTGTGGTCAGATTTACACTCTCGGGCTGCGGTCCACCATTTGGTTGCGATCAAACGTTTTACATGAGCTACGGTTCATATTCCTGGCTGCGGTCAGATGACTACTCTTGGGCTGCGGTCCACTGTTTGGTTGCGATCAAACATTATGATGAGCTGCGGTTCATCGGTCGGTTGCGATCGACCCCTTCGTGTTGCGATACGAGGCAGGGTGCTGCGGGGCCGTGTCAGAGCTATATGCGCTGACCCTCATGTATGGGCATGCGATTGGTCTTGTGGCGCCACCAAAGTGTGCTTGTGTGATGAGATACGGATTGATTGATGTTATGAATGATATGAGGTGAAATCGTGACCACAGGATATATGCTAGTAACTGTGTATGCTTGGTTATAACTGTTGGTTGTGCTTATCCCTATCTGTCGAGTCTATTCCCTGTTTTAAAGCTAGAGTCTCTCAGGATATATCTTCATGCTTCAAAATGATTTTCTTATATCTATATATATCTATATGTATTGTATTTCAACGCGTTGGAGTGGGTTACCAGCATCTCTCGCTAAACAGATATATTTGGCTTTCAGGCACAGATGATTAGACACTGGAGCGCGCTAGAGATCCGGAGCGTAGAGTAGATAGTTTCCCTTTCGGCCTGCGTGCCATGTTTATGTACTATTTGAGGATTCTAGTAGTAAGCCTGTGCACCTGAGTTCTCTAGCTCAGGTGTGGCATAGCACCCCGTACTCTTATGTTATGTTTTTGGGATTTATGAGAATTTACCTTTATTATATAAGCTTCAAAAGTTTAAAATTCTCGGGGTGTTACATACCCACTCGGGTAACCAGGGTGTCGGATGCGTCGACCATGCCTCCTTCGGCGGTAGTAACTATGGTCATGGAGCGTAAGGGGCGGGCGGTCGGTATCGTGCCCCCTCCGGACGCCCGTGGTCGTTGTCTTCTTCTTCCCGAGTGAAAACTTCGGTCGGGGAGGGGATCTTGGACCCTCGTCTTCAAAACCTCGGGACGCCATTCCTGCAAAAAAATCACAAGTTGTTTAAACCGGGAATGGAAAGCGATCGGGGAGTTAGGGTCAGGGACGGTTGGTTAGTGTTAGACATTTTCCTTTCCGCTTTTGAGCGGGAGCCTTCGCGATCGTCACGCCTATCGGCACGGGTTGGTATTTCTCCGGCAAGTCGTAGACCGGCGCGGGCAATCGATCTTCATCGTAACTTTCCGCTGTCCGAAAAATCTTGTATTCGTGGATCTCACTTGAGATCCGACTGACTGCATCCCGGAGGGCTTGAGTCTCGACTGGCGTAACTTGCTTCCGAAAATGGGTGCTCCAAACTCTGTCAACCGGGAGGATCCAAGGGTCATACTTGACCGAGAAGATCCTGTTCTTCCACCCTTTATTGTTCCCGAGCAAACTCGCGATCGAGCACATTTCGGCCCGGGATTGCACCATCAGAAATCCACCTCTATAGCTGGCCGGGAGAACTTTCACCTGGTAGATGAAGTTGAATAGCTCCATGGTGCAGGCCACTTCATGCCGGGCGCAGATCTGCGGGAAGCAAGCGATTATCCTATGCGAGTTCGAGCAGATCTGGGCCGGGACAACTTGGTAGTATCCCAGGAAGGCTGTCAGGAGAGGAGGAAATGGGAAAGCGATCGGGGCCCTCAGGGAGTCGAAGTGCATCCCGATCCATTTTCCCCGATGCCGATCGATTATATTCCCGAGCTTCCGGCTTGTGTCGAACTCTACCCGACCGTTGAGTCTTGCGGCGATCTTGGCCGCTTCTCCCTTGGTTAGTCTGCTCATCTGTTGTTCGACGTTCTCGCTGTTCAAGAACTCAAACCCATCAACGGCCGGCGCAGCCGGGTCGGCTGGATCTTCCTCGACCGGCTCTGCTACATCTTCTTGGTTGTCCCCTCGAGGAACGGATTCAGGGTAATCCCCAATTACCCGAGTCAGCGTGTCCCTAACGCCATCAGTCGGGGAGCCTCGCCCACTAGTCGAGGTCTCCCCGCTTTCTCGGCTCGAGCTGGACCCTGACGTCCCGGATGAGCTTGACGACCTTCGTCGCTCGGGGGCTTGCGCGGGGGCTTTTCCTGGCCGTTGAACGACCTCTGGCGAGTAGGACATAATGTCCACTTCCTCCTCGCCGATGTGCCCAACCTCCTCGTCGTAATCCGTGACCGAGACGTTTTGGCTATCTGAGTTAGACATTGTGTTTACCTAAAGGCCGGTCGGGATTAGTCTGGGGCTCGGGAGGTTTGGGTCGAAGTTATATGAAGCATATGCCTGGCTATGTAGAAGCGTAGAGCAGTAAATAAAAGCTAAGGATCAGAGAACTTACCGATCGAAGATACTTAGCTGGAAAAGGCTTGAAAGCTGCTTGCTTGATTGATCTTCTAGACTGCTTCGCTCGGGATGCTCTGAGTATACCGAGCGATTCAGAAGGTTGGAGAAAGTTCAAATGAAATCCTTGGAGGCCTATTTATAGGAGAGCATTTGGGCGGGAAGCCAATCCACTCACGTGATGCGACCGCTCCTGATTCCGAGGTGACCATTGCAGTCGCAGAGGCTGGCAGTCGTCGACACGTGGCGCAAGGGAATGACAGCTATCCGGTCGGTTTGGCGGCAGACTGTTGGGCTTCTTCATCCCGTCCCGTTTTTTCCTGGACGGTCAAAAAGGCACGGGCTGGGGGGCTCTTGGTAGGGAATACCTCGACCGACATGCCTTTGTCCTTTTGCTCTTGTTTTTGCAGGTTACAGGTCGGATTTTCTCTAAAGAACCTGGTCAGTCTTCGACCAGGCAACTCCCGACCGGCATCGTCGACCACCGAGCGATAGCCCTTAGGCGAGAGCGTTGAGAAGAGACACGTGGCAGCACCAGGCGCTGACAGGCAGGGCACCCAGGAGGGCGACACGTGGTTGCTACGTGGGTGACATGACGGACGGCCGGACTTGTGTCTCCGGCCCCGCGGCTATAAATACCCGCCGACGCAACAGTGTGAGGGACTTTTGGACGATCGATAGGTTGTTATCAGAGAATCCCGACCGCAGTCAGTCGGTACTCGGAACAACCATTTAGATTGTACTTAGGACCTTCACGTGATCAATAAAATCCTTTATTTGCTTTAATTGGTCTCGTATTATTGCTTAATTACCCTTACGTGGCAATTAACACTATCAGACATGGAATGACCATTTTTCCCCAATGAATAAACAATTTAAAAACTTTTACATTTTTCCGGTAACATTTGGCTGGCAATTTGGCCGTCAGGACCAAATCTGCTAACAATTACATAGTTAAATGACTAAATTGAGATTTTTGAAAGTCGAGTACTCAAATTACCAACACCCCAATAGTCACAAGACCAAAATTGCAATTTGTTCTTTTTTTCTGTTATTTCTCAACTTTCTCTTTATTGTTTACTAATGGAGTCAAATTTTGTCACTACCTCTGATCTATCTCCCAAGACAATGAAAAGTTCTATAAGGCTTTGGTTGATGCGTTGTTATTTGTCCAAAGAATATCAACACATAGTCGTCAACCACCAAGCACTGGTTTCATGACTCCAAGGTACATATTGCAGTTCTACATTTTTCAAACAACAATGTATTTTAATGATATTAAATTAATATTAATATTTATGTTGTATGTTGTATGTTAGGAAGTCATACATCAATATATTCTAATTGATTGAAAATAAAAATAAAAAAAAAAAGAATAATTGGCTTAAAATGAATCTGATATTACTAATTGATTGAAAATATAATATGATCACTAATTATATTAAGTGATATTCTACCATTATATATTTTCACCTGAGTCCCCCGTTCGGATGGACTGAAGGTGTTAGCTCTAGACGAGGATGGATAAGATTGTGTTGCCACTACAAATGTCGTCTACAAAGAGATTTCAATAATGTGTAAATATAACCGGTGATATTATGTTTTTTAATGAAAAAATTGTTATATATCTAGACAAAAAATATATTTTCCATACAAATAAAATAGGATATCAATTCATTCTTATAACTGAGTTGCTAGAGAACGGGCACATTTGCCTAATTTAAAAAAATACTGAACAATGATAAATAAAATCTCCAAAGTTACAACACTGTATGCGTACATGTACACATTAGATATTAATTTGAGCAATTATTTGCTCAAATTTAAGCATTGATAACATAAAAACACATAAACGATCCAAACCATACCTTCAATTACACTATATAATATTTGATGTTCTAATTTAAATAATTATATATCGATCCAAATATTCTTAATATATTATAACAATCCATTCGGTGCATCGCACTGGCGCAAATACTGATTTTTTAAATAAAACATTTAGGGACGTTTATTATAAAACATCATTGATTATATATCTTTATTGACAAAGAAATTATATTTCGTCAGTAAATATTCCAAAAAATTTCACTTTATATATAGTGACGTTATTTAATATAATGTCGCAAATTGTTATATTTAGCGACGTTGTTTAGAGCGTCGTTAAAATTTTCGTCGGGAAATACAAGATTTCTTGTAGTGGTGATTCGGAAACTTTTGTACTTCACTATTCTCCTTAGCTCCAATGATATTCCACTAATATTTAGGTTACACAAATACAAAGTGGATAAAACCATGTAGATTCTTTCAGATAGTCCTTGAGATAAAGGTCATCCATCGTGGATTTATTTTTCAGTATTTGATTAGAGCTAGCCAATGGTCGCCGTCCACTAAGTCGCATAGCTATGTTGATTGCATAACATCTTTTGGTTGAATATGGTTGTAAGTGTTGAGTGGTGGACTATAGAAATCAATTTGCTTTCTCTTCAGTTTAGAAGTCTGAATGTAGATGATTGCTTAAACACTTGCACTTGATCACTTTTCACTAGCACAACATAACTAATATTTTCTTTTAAGTTTCGGATCCTCCTTTTATAGACGAAGAGGCGGGGATGAGCGCCACTCTTTTGAAGCTGCTCAAACAACAAACGTTGGACTGTTTAGCTTAGCTTCTAATCTTTATGCTCATTAGGGAGACTCATTCCTTATTAGTTATTACTCCATATCACGACTTCTTCCCCCTACCTAAGTGTCAAAATCTACATCCTTTTATTTCATGAGCGCGCCTCTTGTAGGGTGTTCTTTCAAACTCCTTGGCTCTTTGGTGTTTCCTTCTCTCCTCCTACTTTATTATTTTGTTACAATTCCCATGTAAATCAAATACTGTAATTGAAATCTCATTAATTCTATTCTTACCAACTAAATAATGAAAATTGAATTCATATTTTAATTATAATTATTCATCTTCTATGCAATTACAAATTTTTTTCATTCTTATTTCTCTCCACGCAACCGAACTCTCCAGTAAGGAAAGAAAAAAAAAATAGATTCTCGTATGAGCAGCTCAACTAATCGCAAGATAAAATTTGTCACAAGAGACGAAGGATCAAGTCTCACCAACATCAGTGTGTCCAGTGAACAAAAATCTAAATTTAGTAAAATCACCATGATTAACCCCTCAATAAACTGTCAGATTGGAATGTGGGGCGTCTGTAGTAGGCGATTCTATTTTTGTCACAAGGAAAGAAAAATTAGAGATTGTTTGATATAAGTGTCTCAAAGGTCAAAATGAAACTTGCCCACACAAGATGAGCTTGCCCCTGATGACCTTTGCCTTGCAAGGTCTGCCTTTTAAAATTTTAAATAATATAAAATAAACATTCAATACATAGAGTACGACAAGTCTTAATTTGGAGGGTGTGTTCGATTCTTGTCTTTAAGAATGGAACATCCAGACCAGCTATTCCACCCACTATATTGGACAGTAGAAACTCTGGATATATTTTATTTTTTTTTTTTAAAACAGTAATTCAAAACAATGACACTAATTATGCATTTTATTTCCCTGGGTATACCCCCCCCCCCCCCCCCCACACAAAAAAAAAAAAAAAAAAAAAAAAAAAAAAAAAAAAACCACAAATCCGATCCGTTCTTATTCAAAACAACAATGACACTAATTATGCATTTTATTTCTACGCTTCCCTTGCTTCTTCCACTTCGCTACTGAGTGGTGCCTCCTCATTACCACTGGTAATTGCATTGTATTCTTCAGCAACTGGATTGAAACGAACCTTCTCCAACGACTTGAAAAAGTAAACATCCTTAACAGCAAGGTACTCCTTCCATGATAAGGTCTGATACATGGGAAACCCATCTTTGTTCAATTTAACTGGCGGTTTAATTTTGACATCAATATTTGGGCCGTAGAAATACGCAACGGAGATGCGGTGATGGGCATTGCTCACAACGGCCCGATGTAACAAGCTTTTGAACCGTCCATTAGAGGCTAACTCCATCAGGTCACCGACATTGATGACAACTGCGTCTTTAACGGGCTCGATGTCGACCCAATTGAGATCGGGCCTGTACACTTGGAGGCCTCTAAGGGTGTCGCTTTGGTATAGTACAGTTATAATGGACGAGTCTGTGTGTGGGGCTAAGCCCATTGCACGGGTTGGGTCTGGACATTTCGGGTACGAGTTCATCTGTAGGATTGATCCCGTACTTTCAGGAAGCCCACCGGGCTTAAACCATTCCACATCTTCACTAGATAGGCCCAATGATTTAAAGAGTAAAGAAACAAGCTTTTCAGCCAGGCCCTTCATTTGTTCTTGGTACTTCTCAATCACATCGCTGAAACAAACAAATTAATCAACAATGTAGATATCATCATTTCAATATATATATATATATATATATATATATATATATATATATATATATATATATATATATATATATATATATACACACACACACAAATACGCAAACACATAATATTATGACACTTTATTATTGAGTGTATATAAATATATATAAACATAAATATACAGTCAACTATGAATTTAAATTTTTAATTGAGAAAATATATCTATCATATAAAAAGTGGATTATAGTTCATATGTTACTTAGAGCATATAAAAATAATAATTGGCCCACACAAATGATGACTCCTTGTTTCAATAATTCAATTATGTAGAAGACACAGATAAGGTATGTAACACGTAACGTTTCTAGGTGGACATTTATCATATAAAAAAGTCGATTATGGTTCAATATTAATACTTTATATTAATTAAAAGTTTAGATTTATTTTAATTTTAGATATTTAAAAAGTTAATGTCATATGAAATTCTTCAAATATAGTGGTTAACTTGAACCACAAATGGTAAAAATTTGAAAATTAAAAGATCACAGATGATCAATTTGAAATTTTAAAACTAAATGTGACAAACTCATTATATTCGGAGGACCCGAATGATATTAACTCATATTTAAATTATAGTAAATAATATATATATATATATATATATATATATTGAAAAAAAAAAAGAATAAAAAAATATATGTATATTGTAACAATAGTAGAAAAGATTATGAAAATTATAAGAATAAGTCTATTTATCCCTAATATTATATAGTATAATTGATATAGTATAATGTATATATAAAAATAATGTAACAAAAATAACGCCGTGTATAGAACTTTGATTCACACTTAGTAGTTTTAGATGGATATATACCAGAAAAGAGAATAATCTTCAGGCCAAACCCGGCGTGCAAGCTCCGATGGCGGCGGTCCCACGACGGTGAATCCTTCCCCCCACATGCGACTGTTAAAGTTGCGAGAACTGGGGACGATGCCGTATCCGGTGGAGCTTTCCGGCGAGCGCTTAGCCCGGAGCTTCTGCTCCGCCGGCAACTCAAAGAAGCGCCGAATCTGATGCTCCGCTTCGGCAAGAAACTCCACGGGAATGCCGTGGTTGATAAGCTGAAAAAAACCCCAAGTCTCAAGAGCCGTTTTCATTTGCTCGACGGCTTGAGGGTCATTAAGGTCGATCACGGGAATAGTTTCTTGGGGTGGAGAAGATTTGATGGGCTCGTCGATCCAGGTGTGGGTGTCGGGAAGTTGGCCGGCGTTGTCGAAATCCAAGGGGGTGATACCATCGACGACCTCGCCGGTCATGGTTGAAACTTAGCAGTGATTGAAGAGAAAAGAGAAAAGTTGGTGGAGGGGTTGAGGAAATAGGCCGGGCAAGTTGTAATGTGATTCACTTGCATGCAACTATTTATACAGAGAGGGGAGAGTAAGAAAGATACTTTGAAATACGTTAAAGAATTTTGTTTTCTTTCAATTACATTATTATTAAATTTACATTCTTAGATTTTGTTTTTCTAATAAAGATAATAAATATATTTTTAAAATTATATATATATATATATATATATATATATATATATATATATATATATATATATATATATATAGAGAGAGAGAGAGAATAAAGTTCAGAATACACAACAGTGTTAACAATATGCACCAACAATGTAAGAAAACACACCACAATGAAATGAAATAAAACATCACAAAATACACAACAGACTCAAAAAAAATACACCATATAACTCACCACCCCAATGGTGTATTTTCGAACAGTGTATGGTGCTTTTACTCACATCTAATGGTGTATGTTTGATGATGCGGGACTCTGTTTACTCTGTTTTTTGTGGTGTATTTCCTAACGTTGATGGTGCATATTTGTTGAACTATTGGTGTTGCCGCACCGTAAGAAATCGCTGCACCGTAAGACACTGCCGCACCTGAACTCGCCTCTATATATATATATATATATATATATATATATATATATATATAGGGAAGGGATCGTGCATTTGTGTCTTCCCGTGCGGTTGTGTGATTGATTAATGTGTGTGAGTTTTATACTTAATATATATATATATATATATATATATATATATATATATATATATATAGGGAAGGGATCGTGCATTTGTGTCTTCCCGTGCGGTTGTGTGATTGATTAATGTGTGTGAGTTTTATACTTAATGTGCGTGAGTCTTGTGCTTAATGTGCCTGAGATTGTACTTAATGTGCGTGAGTATGAAATGTTAATGTGCATGAATTTTGTACTTAATGTGCCTAAGTATTGTGTTTAATGTGCAAGAGGTTTGTGCTTAATGTGCGTGACTTTTAACACAATCACACAGGAAGCTATAAACAAAATACATTCAGACCACAAACGTACTCACACATTAAACACAAAAGTCAAACAAAGACGAAGACGTATATGATGAAGAACAGAGAGAGGGGAAGAGAGGATTAAGGGAATAGGAAGAGAAGACGAAGACGTATATGATGAAGAACAGAGAGGGGAAGAGAGGATTAAGGGAATAGGAAGAGAAGACGAAGACGTATATGAAGAAGAACAGAGAGAGATGAAGAGAGGATTAAGGGAAAAGAGAGGAAGAGAAGACGAAGACGTATACTACTGGAAATTATGGAATTTCCGACCACCTGAAAGTGATCTTAAATCAAGTTGAAAGCAAAAAGTGGTCGGAAATAGCAACAAAGGTTTTTCCGGATACCAAAAGTGGTCGGAACAAGGCTTTCGACTTGATTTAAGATCACTTTCACGTGGTCGGAAATTCCATAATTTCCAGTAGTTATAACAGGAGCACATTAACATTACACACTCACGCACATTAAGTGCAAATCTCAGGCACATTAAACACAAGACTCAGGCACATTAAGTACAAAACTCACGCACATTGACATTACACACTCAGCACATTAAGTACAAAGCTCAGGCACATTAAGCACAAGACTCACGCACATTAAGTACAAAGCGCACACACATTAATCAACCGCACAACCGCACGGGAAGCACCCAACCGCACTGGAACCTTTCACTATATATATATATATATATATATATATATATATATATATATATATATATATATATATATATATATATATATACTAGTCTTTTCTATGCGCGATGCGCAAAAATATATGCCCAATATTTATATTTTTAAAAATAACTAACAAATTTTTACTAATTATAATCTAAGTGAAATAAAATTTATTTATTATATTAATTTAATATATAATGAATATATAATGTTTTACAAATATTGTTATAATTAAAGAATATAAGAAAAGATGTGGTAGATGCAAGTGTATGGTAAAAGTAATGTAAAAGATAACGGAAGTTATAACGGGGTAAGGATATTTTTGTCCAAAAAAATATATAGTACAACTCTAAAAGCACAATGTACAAAATGTTTAGCATTAAAAACATGGACATAAATGAGGGGTATAACTTTGATTGAGACTTATTATGTTTTTAGATATATATATATATATATATATATATATATATATATATATATATATATATATATATATATATATATATATGAATATTCAAGTGCGGCGGTGCGGTTAATTGTAGATCATTAGATTAGATAAATCCAACGAATCACATTCATCAAGGCTTTTCCGATATTTTCGCGCACGTTCTCACACTACGCGAACTGCAAGGTTAAAGTCGTCATTGGGCACCAGAATAGATCAAATCATAGTGTTGTGTGTTTTATGTTCGCTATTGGTGCATTATTAACCTTACTGTGGTGTATTTTAGGATTCGTGTTGGTGCCAAGTTCAGGTGCGCCTTCTCATGCGGTCAGTGTGGGCACACTAATAGTTATACAAATATACACCATCCATATTAGAAAATGCACACCAAAAAAAATGCACAAATTAGATACGCATCACCAGAACGCACCATTAGGTATGAATAAAAGCATCACACACTGTTCAGAAATACACCATTGGGGTGGTGAGTTATATGGTGTATTTTTTGGGTGTGTTGTGTGTTTTTTAGTGTATTTGTGTATTTCATTATGGTGCTTTTTCCTAACACTATTGGTGTCTTTTGTTAACACTGTTTGTGTATTCTGACAAGCGATCGATATAAATGACCAATACAATTACCATAACACCTCCCACTTATCAAGACGCGCTTAAATCTTTAAATCTTCAGAAATTAGCCGCTGCTGTTAAATTAAGCAGAATGGACGATGCTAATATGACCTCACCGCCACACCTAATTAAAGCCACTGTTGCATTTGAGCGCTAATATATATATATATATATATATATATATATATATATATATATATATAATTTGAAAAATATCTTAATAAAGTATCCTTATTTGAAGCCGAAATTTAAGGTAACGGAAAATAATATCTTTATTTGGTAAACAAAATTTAAGAACGTAACTGAAAGGATGAGAAAGACAATATATATATATATATATATATATATATATATATATATATATATATATATAGATATATATTGTCTTTCTCATCCTTTCAGTTACGTTATTAAATTTTGTTTACCAAATAAAGATATTATTTTCCGTTACCTTAAATTTCGGCTTCAAATAAGGATACTTTATTAAGATATTTTTCAAATTATATATTGTACCTACTATGATATTTTTACCATTTTTTCAGATACGTTCTTAAATTTCATTTTTCAAATAAAGATACTACTAGTGTTTGACCCGTGCGATGCACGGGATGTAAATTACATATTATTAATTATGTTTATGTTATGCTAAAAATTGGTTGAAGCAATACAGTAAGAATTTGGAATATAATCATTAAGTATATTTGGGAGCTCAACAAAAACCAACTGAAAATGGTATGTTAGAAATAGTATAAAGGTGATGGTAATATAAAAATAATACATTAGAAAACTACAAATTATTGAAAATTTCATGATATACAACATTAGTGGTTGAGGTTGTAGTTGAACTTGAGTCTTTTGCTATCAATATTTTGAGACCGTCTGGATTATTAACCCGAGATGCAACTACGTACAACTGAGCGTGTACAAAAACCGGTTTCTTTAGTACTAAACCTACATGAGTCAACGTTTGGCCTTGACTTTTGTTTATGGTCATCGCATATGAAAGCATCAATGAGAATTTCTTTCGTTGAAACTTGAACGGCAATCTTGGATCCGATGGTGCCATTGACATTCGGGGGATTAACACTTTTGTACCTTTGTTGGGACCAGTCAGAATCTCGCCTTCAATCACATGATCTACTAGCTTTGTGATTATCAACCGAGTTCCATTGCACAAACCAAGAGAATGGTCAATATTTCTCATTAACATTACTGGTGATCCGATTTTCAAAGTCAGTGTATGATTTGGTAGACCTGAAACCCGAATGCTATTTAGAAACTCCGGTGTGTGTACATCTCCAAATATACCGTTATCGCCATCTGCTTTGCATACTGCGTCTGAACTATAGTATGACCTACTTTCGGCATTGTGCAACTCAGTCATATAGTCATTAACAGTGTTGACAACGTCGAGCGTTGGTGCTAATATGGCACGACCCAACAGGTGCTCGGGGTCAGTGTTTCCACTTGCAAACATAGGAAATGTACAGTGCACAATTGCTTTAATGTCGTCCCCCCCGGATGACACTAACATGTGCATTGGTATTTCAACATCTGCAAACCCGTTATTCCGGCCACCAAGCTTCCCATCGCCGATATTGGCAATCCAGTCAGCAAACTCTTGTAACGCCTGTCGGTTTCCACCATTTGGTACCGAGCTGAGCCTGAGGTTTTTAGTTAACCTTAATACTTTGCAACTATCCCATAGGTATTTGCTACGTTGCTAAACGGCATTCTGCTACTAAAATTTTCCGTTGATGTAGTATGTATTGTCCTTCGTATCCAAGAAGAAACTGTCAAAATGCAGAAACAACGACTATTATTAACAAAAAAATAAGAAAGATCCTTACAAAAAACTGAACTCAAGGGTTTTATTTTAATATAAGTAATAAGTATATTATTTAATTAACAATTTATACCTAGTTGCGAATCTGGTGATCTATTTAGGTCGAACGAACGATTGCGGCGCTTTGTACTAAGTGGTTTATCACGATCCCCCTCATCTCGAGCGCAATTTGCTTTAATCGTATAAAAGCCACACAAAACAGATGTTAGAATGTTAAGTATAGCATTTTACTAATTCCATTCATATCATCTACAAAACTGAACGTGAAAATTAATGTTTGAGATTCGTACTATTTGATATGTTGCTTAACGGTATTCTGCAACTCAACTCTTGCAGCGGTGTATGCCGAATTGTCGTACTAATTACGCTTGAAGCTGTGGATTACAGTATGAAGTCTATATTACCAACTTATTGACTAAGGATATACATTGTGTTAAAGGCCAAACATACCATTTGTAACAATACTTAATGGCGTACTTAGCGAACTTTGGAAAACACCAATAAGCGGTTTACTATTGCCTGCATTCCGGCTGGATTTAATTGGAGACATGTAGGCTTCATCAATGATATTACTATTCTCATTCGCTGCAGCGTAAACACATATGTCTATCAAATATCATAAATCGTTCGTTGGAACACTTTTTGACAATAATAACAAATTATACTGTAATTATCCAATAAGAGTTCGTAAATGATGTCACTATTGTACTGTATAATAATACCGATAATTTTAAACTAATATTGCAAATTTTATATTTAACCATATTATCACATTATTTTTTCTGTAATATGTCATGATAATATTATATAATTATATATCTTTTAATAATAATAATAATAATATAATAATAATAATAATAATAATAATAATAATAATAATAATAATGCAAATCTTTTTGTATAGCAATGTCTCGATTTTTAGAAATAAGGAAAATGCTATTAATCTTCGTAATAGTTTTATTATTTTTATTACTAATAACCTTTAAATATTAAATAGCATAATTGGAACGCATTTGTTCTTATAATAAGCACATTGATGATTGAGATTAATATTTGGCTAACAATTATTTATAAGAACAATAATAACCAAAATACTAATAATAACAATCATACTAATAATAAAAATCATCAGAAACTTTTAGACTAATAATACTATAACAATTATACTAATACTAATAATAATTCTAATAATAATAATAATACAAAGAATAATAACAGTACTAATAATAATAATAATAATAATAATAATAATAATAATAATTAAAATGGAAATGACAGTGAGATGGGTCTCGATGATGTCGCTTTCCTAATCCCTTAAACGCTCAGTTGTGAGCTCATTTCGCCGGGCAATCAACCTGGTTTCTCTCTCTAAAAATGGAGCTGAGTAAGGGGTTAGGGTTCGATTGGTGAGTCTCGTGTACTCTGTACTATGGATTGACGATGAAAATGATGTTTGTGTGGAGAATCGACTGACAAATAGCTCTCGGCATACTCGACGTCTGAGTGTTCATAGTACGGTCACAGCCACAAATCGGAGGTTTGATCTGGACTATCAACGCACTGCTTCGATCCGGTGAACACTATAGTCGCCAGAGTTCATGGGTACATAGAGATCGGACATTCTTGGTCAACAATGTGTGCGATTCGAGTCGGTGACCATTTTTCAGAATCGGTGGTTCAGCTATTCGATTTGGAAAATAACAACAAAATTGGGTATGTATTTCTAACCTAATTAATCTACGTTGTTCAGATGTATATATAAATAGGGATTTTGATACCGTTTATCTACTAAATATGTAGAAGTAATCCGAGTATACAACACATGCATATGAATTTTGCTAACCGTCGAATTTATAGGATGATTTTTAATTTGGAGTCCGAGAAGTTAGAATCCGTTGTTTAATAAGTATATTTTTATTTTTTTTTTTTTATAGTGTACCCAAAAATTTCTTATAATCTCTATCTATATAGGAAGACAGATAGTTATAATAAAGATAGAAGTGTATATAGATTTACCTTGGTTGTTGCTGGGATGCTTCCTCTTCGAACCAATGGTGGTTGTAGATGTAAGTTTCCTCATGTGTTCTTAGGGAGATGTATTGGTTAGAATAAGGAATTGTTTAGGTGGTGTTTAAAACATATGTTTAATCTCTCTGTGTTGATTATATAGTTGTAAAGAACTACTCAATTAATATTTGGAGACAACATTGGAAACTGACCATTATAATGGCTTTTGGAATACTGAAAGGGTTAGTTGTGGTACTTAATGCACCTGGAAGTCCATTAACATAGGTAGATGAATATTATTAGTAATTGCTTTCATACTAAACTGGAATTATCAAATTTGATTGGAATGTAAATAGGTTTCTTATTTAGGTAACATAATATCATAATATATATGTTGTTTTGCAGGTAGACAGTAGTCGGTTCAAGCCCACAAATACTGATGGTTGTGATAGGTTTTATTTGATAAAGATCTGTGTTTGAGACTGTTGTATTTACACATGCTTCGGGGGGCTTAAAGATAAGTTTGTTGTCCATCTAATGTGATTTACAATAAAGATACACACGAATAATGATATTCTTTGAGTGTTGATAAATTATCTAATGTTAATGATTATTTAATTTGTTTAATTGTAATCCTCCAATTGCAGGTAAGCTGGTACACCTACATTATATTTATGTCCAATAATTTGTGGATGCTTCATAGATACAAAGTTGGAGTCCAGAATATTGTATTAACAGTTGCTTCGGACGTCTAAAAGATAAGTTTTAATACCCTGGTATGGCTCAATCTAATGTGATTTCACATGTTAGTTAAGCAGAATAATTTCCTTACATTGTTCCTAACCAAGTAGTACTTTAAGGCAGTTATTCAGTTAATTCAAAATCCCCCAAATGCAGGTAAACTGCACATCAAAAGGTCTTCAACTAACATTAATTGAGGACGCTTGATTTTCACCAAAATTGTTGTCAACAATTGGTAAGTCCCTAATAAGCACTAAAGATCCTAATTAAGTTGCTGCAAGTCGTATTTTAAATTTAACGGTTGTTGGTTCAACTGCAGGTAAGATGCAACACAATCTATATTGTATAAAAGGTCATTGAGGAGATAATCAACTGTAGATTGTTGTCAACAACTGGTAAGTCCCTTAGTTCTCAATTATGATTACTTGGAAACACATTTTTACTTTACTTTCCAACAATAGCTTTAGGTCACTGATAGCTGTTACTGTACTTCATTGAAAACTAATGTATTATATAGTTTACTTAATCTAGTGTTGATATTGTGGAGTGATAAGACTATTTTTTATATACACGTGTCCCTTTGTTCTTTTGTTTACTATTATTTGTCATCTAATATGATTAAGTGATAGAACTTTTTTTTGCTTTTCTCACACATTCATCTTTTAAATAATTGAATGCCTGTTAATTTATGACACTTTGCCAAATTGTTGAGAGATCAAATACAGTTGCACTGTATTGCTTTAATCCTAATACGAATTTAGTAATAGATTGTTGAGAGACCAAATACACTTGGATTTACAGTTGCAGTGTAGTACTACTAACTTTGGCTGCCTTATATGATCTATACTAAATTTAATATTCAGTTTTTATTAGTTTAGGGTGTGTTTGGAAACCTGGAAAATGAGTTCTGAAAATCATTTTCCAAGTTTCCAGTGTTTGGATGTGCCTGGAAAATTAAGTCAACGGAAATCATTTTTCGTTGACTTTGGAAAATAGGCTTGTTTTGGAGGAAAATGACTTCCCCTTTTTTTGGGGGAAGTCATTTTCCAACTTTTACACCAACATCACACCACCACCAACATCATCAACACCATACCACCATCACCACCACTATTGCCGCCGCCACCACCACTATACCCCCGCCACCATCACACCACCACCACTACCACCACCAACACCGCAACCACTACCACCACCACCACCACCGCTGCCACCACCACCACCACCATACCACCGCCACCATCGCCGCCGCCACCACCATTACATACCACCGCCACCACACCACCACCTTCACACCACCGCCGCCGCCACCACCACCACCATACCACTACAACCACCGTCGCCGCCACCACCACCACCATCACACCAACACCACTACCGCCGCCACCACCACCACCACCATACCACCGCAATCACCGTCGCCGCCACCACTACCACCATACCGCCGCCGCCGCCATCACCACCATACCACCGCAACCACCGCCACCATACCACCGCAACCACCGTCGCCGCCGCCACCACCATACCACCGCAACCACCGTCGCCGCCACCACCACCACCACCACCACCATACCACTGCAACCACCGTCGCCGCTACCACCGCCACCACCACTACCACCATACCACCGCCACCGCCACCGCCATCACCACCATACTACCGCCACCACCACCACCACCACCACCGCAACCACACGACCACTGCCACCACCGTCATACTACCACCACCATCACACCAACACCACTACCGCCGCCGCCGCCGCCGCCACCACCACCATACTACCGCAACCACCGTCGCCGCTGCCACCACCGTAACCACCGCCACCACCATCACACCGCCGCCGCCGCCACCACCACGACCATACCACCGCAACCACCACCGTCGCCACCACCACCATACCACCGCCACCACATCACCACCGTCATACCACCACCAATTATTCTTATTATTATTATTATTATTATTATTATTATTATTATTATTATTATTATTATAAAACGAATAACACCACCACCACCATAATATTTTTGATATATTATTAGTTTTTTTTTTTTTTTGAAAAACTTAGCTATTTTTTATTATATTTAAAATTAATATTATATTATTATATATTATTATACATGTTGTAATATTCTAAATAAAATAATTAAAATGTTTAATTATACAATTCTACTCATTTTCCAGAAAATGAACCAAACACAGAAAAACAGTTTTCCATAATGCAACCAAACACTGGAAAGGAAAATGTTTTCCGGAAAATGACTCATTTTCCAGAAAACATTTTTCAAAAGTCATTTTCCTGCTTTCCAAACGGACCCTTAGTTACATTTCTTTAGATGACAACATGCTTCCATGTGAGTGTATCCAACTGTATAAGTGACATAATTAACAAAGTATAGACTTAGGGATAACCAATATTTATAAGTTTTACAAATAGTCATTAGAATAAAAATAGTCTTATTTAATCATTAAAATTTAGAGCACAAAAAACTTCCAAATGTAAAACTTGTATGTTCCTAATGAGTAACCTACACTAATGTTCCTTAATCTTACATAATTATAAAGTGTCAGCTGTATTACATGCTAACATAAACCATTTGATGGTCCTTTTGAATGCTGATTTCAGCTACTTCAACTGACTTGTGTGCCATCAGTTTGGTCCTTAGGGATATGCCTGCCATCTGCTTGACCTTTTCCCACCATGTCTGCAAGCGTTTGCATTCTTTTACCATGATCTCTGCAATCTTTCTATGCCTGTGCCATCAATTTCTGAAAAAAAAAATCCGCAATAGGAATATCACAAATCGAGTACGTTTAACATGTTTGGTACTAAAACAAAAAAACCATACTGCATATCAAAAGGTTCAGTCCAGCTGATGTTCGAAAAACACAATAATGTCACCAAAAACCATCATTCAAAAAAAAAACCAAAAGAGCACATTGTCAGCCATTTAATTCATTACAAATCTGTTTCTTTCTCAATCTTCACAACATTGTCCTTGCTTTTTTTTAGAACTTTGTGCGCTGGAAAACTCATCAATTAGCGATCTCTTCACAGTTCCATTCTCAATACTGTTATCTTCGTTCAGTCTCTGTGCAACAACTTGGAGAGGGCTTTCAGCTTCATTTGCTGGGTCTATATCCTACACATCAAAATGGTGAAAATGTAAATGTAAAATACTCTTAGTTTATAAAGGAATTCTTATAACATGTTTCTGGATCAGCAAGTATACCTCTATATCCCATAGGTCCTCATCCGTAAGCTCCAACTCCAACTTTGATGAGAGGTCCCTGTCCCTAACTTGGATTAGCTCTGGTGCGTGCTTCTCTACAATCTTTTCATCAGTGATGATTCTCATAACAGGGAAAGCATTGAGATAGTTTTGGAACTGTTCCTTACGAACAGCAATTCGAAATAACAGATTCTGTCCGATTAGAGTTTCAACCTCCTTAGGTAGACCCTTTCTTCCCTGCAGGTAATTCAATTAGTTAACAGAGATACAATACTTATGAAAGCTATAGTATATTAATGTTTTTCATTTAGGTGGTCCAAAGAGAATTAACTGGATACTTAGGTAGACCCTTTCATTTGGATCATTATATTAATGTTTTTCATGAGATAGCTTGGTTAGTAGTACTAAGCTAATAGTATAGGACATGATGAAATAGTATTAGTACCTTTGTATGGGTATCCTTCAAATCATCTGCACTAATTCCAATTAGATCGAGGCACTCCCTGTCCCATAGAAGAAAAGGAGCATTGCCATCCAAGTCCACAACTCTAACCTTAACTCTGTACCTCAGTGTCCCATCACCCCAATTTCTGTCACATGTACTACACCACAGCCACTTCCCTTTCAGCTTAAGCTTTTTGTTGCAACCCTTGGTTCGACACGAAGCATAGTACCACTCTGGATCATCAATGAACACAATCCTAGCTGCAACCCAGAAATCTCCAAACTGCATTCAACTTTATACAATTAGAGATGCAACTATAATATAATATATAATTCTAAAAATCTTTAGCTATCAGTAATTATTAATCGTCATTAGGCTATATAACTAACAAATATTAGTTCTGATTTTGCAGGTTTGGGTTTATTAGAGAGTATATGCTTGCAAAATCCAAAAAACAGAACTGCCACAACAGATGGTGGTCTAAAATTCTTAAATTAGATAAGTAACCAATGTTAGGCTCTATAAGACTTTATCACACTCCACAATTTCTGTTACCATTTATCTGATCCAAAACTAACAAATATCAGTTCTGATTTTGCAGGTTTGGGTTTATTAGAGAGTATATGCTTGCACAAACCAAAAAACAGAACTGCCACAACAGATGGTGGTCTAAAATTCTTAAATTAGATAAGTAACCAATGTTAGGCTCTATAAGACTTTATCACACTCCACAATTTCTATTACCATTTATCTGATCCAAAACTAACAAATATCAGTTTTGATTTTGCAGGTTTGGGTTTATTAGAGAGTATATGCTTGCAAAAACCAAAAAACAGAACTGCCACAACAGATGGTGGTCTAAAATTCTTAAATTAGATAAGTAACCAATGTTAGGATCTATAAGACTTTATAAATCTCCACAATTTGTGTTACCATTTATCTGATCCAAAATATGAAATGCAGGCATAAGACTACAGATTGTAGTGCCCAGTGTACTGAGGAGTTCAGCAATTGACATTCAGACAGGACACATTTTCCAAATGTGAAGATGCCAGCATATATCTCTTAAAGTAAGTTTAAATTTATGTAAATACTACCTCCTTGTCTCTGTAGATCTCACTGATAGTACGCACTTCCATATCACCAGATAGTGCAACTGAATATGAACTACATTCCTTAAAACTTGATTGCGATATAATACTGCGCATTGGTGTCTGTTCATGACTCGTCCTGTAATATATAAGTAATACAGAACATAATATAAGAATTAGAGATAAGAATGGAATATAAATGTAACTGATAGTAGTGCAATAATTTTAATTGACTAACCTCTTCCTGAACTCCTCAAAGGGGGGAGATTCTTGGTTGAAAAGCAGCTGTGTTACATCATAGGAGCTACAAATCTTGACATCACCACCTTTTAGAAAATAGTATTAGTACACATTAGGCTATAAAGATGTTTTAAGAAGACTTTTTAAGATCTAATTGATAATATAAGATAGTTACAGACACAATATGTAATGTACTTACTTTTTAAACAGCATTAATAAAAAATGATAGAAAGGCAGTGATTTTCAGTAGTACTCGGTGTCTTCAAGAGTGAAGTCAATCAGCCTGGAGTTCTTCCCATTAATTAATTTCTCCTCTGGGCAGTGTATTTCAATAACTCGACCAATAACATCTACAAAACAATGGATTAGATGATATAATAATAGTAAAATTACTAATTATTTGGAAAGGATAGACTGAATGAGAGAACATATTACCAAATAGGTGTTTCTCATCAAGGCCTTCAGTAGATTTGATCTCTTTAAAGGTCTTCAGCCGATACATTTTCATAGGAAACTTCACATGCTTTAAATCCTTAACCATAGTCTGATAGTTAAATTTTATCATGTACTTCTGTGGGCTAGTCTTGTATGAGTAAAAGTTTGTGATCACACAAAAATTTTTTATAGCATACACTGAACCTTCTGAAAAACAGCTAAGGTACTTTTCAACATACTCTTTGGTTACATGAGCATGCAAGAAGGAACCCTGTGTGTTTGTAAATAACAAAAATAGGACCTGTAAATATATATCTAATCTATGTGTATAGATAACAACAATCATCACTGTAAATGTAAAAAGACTGTATGTAAGGCTCTTTAAAAAACTATTATAGATAAGCTGGACTGCTTATCTCTATCTACTGTTAAATGGTCCTTACCTCTTCATCATGGAAAATAATTTCTTTTGATCTAATCTTCGATGGATCATTTCTCTCAGGAATCTGATATGCTCGGACCACCGTTAGCCTAAGAGCATGCCTGGTATTCATCGGAGATATTTGGCTAGCAAGGACAAACATTTTGTGTAAGGGAAGAAGAATCAGAGAGTATCTCTATCTATGGAAATTTCGAATGTATTGAGTAGCTTTGTATATTGAGTATGTGATGTATATATAAGGTCTGATGACCTTTCGTTATATTTCCTTCGAAATAAACAGCTAGTAAATACCTAGAGAATATGTATGGGTTCGTGGGCTCAATCTCCCATATGTCCCATGGTAAATTCCTAGAGATTATGTATGGATTAAATACATTCTCCAATCCAATTGGATGGGAGAGTGATCAGCCGTAAATATATTTAAAAAAATAGGTTTTATATAAACTGTAGGTATTATACTCAAATCGGAGACCTTTCGTTTTTCGAAGCTTTAACAATAAATTATCCGCCATTGTCAAAACGTCGCCGTTCCATTTGGGCGGGATTTTTTTGCTCCCTTTGTTTTGCTTTAATATAGATAGAGATTTCTAGTTATGTTTTTATATTTCATTTTTCAAATAACAATGATTTTTCATGTTATGTACTTTAAAAAAAAATTGATCGAATAAATATATTTCTTAAATTATATATTGTTCCCACGAGATTTTTCTCATTCTTTCAATTACGTTCTTAAATTTCGTTTTACAAATAAAGATACTATTTTCCATTACCTTAAATTTCGGCTTTGAAATGAGTATACTTTTTAACTTATGTTACGCTTTTAATTTTTATTTTTTAAACAAAAAAAAAAGATATTTCTCAAATTATATATTGTACTTACCGCGAGATTTTTCTCATTTTTTCAAGTTATGTTCTCAAATGAATTTTGTTCAAATAAACATATTACTTAAATTATATATTGTTCCTCCAACGAAATTTTTCTCATTCTTTCAATTAGTTCATAAATTTCATTTTTCAAATAAAGATATTATTTTCAATTACGTTCTTCAATTTCGTTTTTCAAATAAGAATACCTTTTTTCAATTACGTTTTTTAATTTTGTTTTTTTTTCCAAAAAAAAAAAGAAGATATTTCATAAATTATATAATGTCTCGGCCTCACGAGAGTTTCTCATTCTTACCGTTACGTTCTTAAATTTCATTTTTTAAAAAAATAAAGATACTACTTTACGTTACGTTTTTAAATTTTCTTTTTCAAATAAAGATATTTCTTAAATTATATATTGTCTCGCCAATGAGATTTTCTCATTCTTTCAGTTACGTTCTTAAATTTCGTTTTTCAAATAAAAATATTTTTTTTAAATAATAAAAATACTATTTTTAGTTAGGACTTTAAATTTTGTCTCAAGGATATTATTTTAAAGTTACATTCTTAAATTTTGTTTTTCAAACAAAGATATTTCTTAAATTACATATTGTCCCTCCCACGAGATTTTTATCAATCTTTCAGTTACTTTCTTAATTTTTTTTTTTTCAAATAAAGATAATATTTTCAGTTAGGTTATTAAATTTCATTTTTCAAATAACGATACTTTTTCAAGTTATGTTCTTAAACAATTTTTTATTCAAATAAAGATATTTCATAAATTATTGGGAAAATGGCACTTTTTCCCCCTAAGTTATATACTTATAGCATTTTTCCCCCTCAATTATTTATGTAAGCACATTAGCCCCCTCAATTATTTTAAAAGTTGTGGTTTTTCCCCCTGATATATTAAATTGACATTTCTACCCTTAAAGTAAATATTTTATTTTTTTTACTTCTCCAACAAATTATTGTGTATATGTAGCGATGACCACAGTTTGGTTCGAACTGAATTGGACACTATAGTAATCGAATTAAAAGTTTTCGGTTATGATTCAGATCTAAAACCCAATATTTGGATTTCTATTTATTAAATTTATGAATCAAAAAAACTGGACCCTGAACCGTGAACCGGTGGTTTCGGATCCGGTTCGCAATTTTGAACCGTCTTTATTTTAAAATTTTATTTTTTTATTTTAAAATAGTCTAAATTCAACAAAAAATGTATTTTATTTTTTCAGTTCAGAACATGAACCGGTCATTCCGGTTCGCAATTTTAATAAACTCTAAATATCGCGTTTTGATTCTAAATTGTAATTGGAATATTTTGGTTTGGTTGCTATAGTATCTCTTTGGTTTGAACCAAATTATAGTAATAATTTGTTAGAGAAGAAAAATCAATGAAATATTTATTTTAAATATTTATTTTAAGGGGAAATATGTCCATTTAACATTTCAGGGGGGGAAAAGAGCTACTTAAATAATTCATGGGGGAAAAGTACTATAAGTATATAACTTAGGGGGAAAAAGTGCCATTTTCCCTAAAATATTTATTATAAGAATAATGGTCAAATAAGTCATCTAACCAACAAACTGTAATTGGATCATCAAACTAAAAAAGAATGTAATTATATCTCCAAACAACATAAATTCATGTAATTCAACATAAAATGACATGTTAGGCTGTTAATTAGTAATATGTTGATGTATTGGTTATCGAATTTAAAAATATTTTCTAAAAACTTTATTTTAATAAATTTAAATAAAATAATTATCTAAAAATTAAAAACAAAACAAACAAACAAACCCACCCCTGCCTTTTTCTTTCCGCCAGAGACGAATAGACCTTCGTCTCTAGTCATGGCGGGAGACGAAGAGACAGAAGACAAGAAATTGGAAACATCTGTGCCTATCTTCACCCTCACATATGGCTCTTCTTGACCTTGAACGTTAACCTCTACAAAAAGATAGAAACTTTGAAATTCAAAACAACTAATTAATATAATTAACTACAAAGTTTATGTGTTCCAAAAAAAAACTAAAAAGTTTGGGAAGAATTAACTACAAGGGGTTTTTGAATTTTGGAAATAGAACATGGGAAAATGTGAGAATTTGGAGCGGCAGAGAATGAGAGGGGAGTGGCGACGAGGACGAGGAACAGGCAGAGGAAAAGGGCGCGCTTAGAATTCTTCGTCTCTAGGGTGGGAGATAGGGATGGCAATGGGTCGGGTGTGGGTCGGGGAGGGCTACATCCATCACCCGACCCACTTTATATTTTCTCCACCCACCCCCACCTCCAACTCGCATCGGGTGGACTTTTTCAGAACCCACCCCCACTCCCACCGGGTGCAGGTGCCCACTACGGGTACCCACCACTTATCATCTTATTATGTTTTTCAAAAAATAATATTTAAATTATTTACACATAATAAAAAAATAAAATCCATTAGTGATACTAAAACATAAATAATGGAAATATTTAAATATAATAACTAAATTATTAATTTTTAAAAATAAACTTAGTAGTTTTGATATAAAAAATAGTAAAAAGATACACGGAGTTATATAAACTATTATAAATAACTACATACTAGTATTTATTTTACTATTATATATATATATATATATATATATATATATATATATATATATATATATATATATATATACACACACACATGGTGGGTCGGGTGGGGTTCTAGGCGGGTCTTGTACATAGAACCCGAATCCAACCCGACCCACAGCGGGTTTTCTTTTTTAAGACCCACCCCCGACCCACCACCCACCATCACCCAAAAAAACCCGATCCATGCGGGGTGGATTCGGGTGGATATCCACGGGTCGGATTGAAATTGCCATCCCTAGTGGGAGACGAAAGCATGGCCGCAGGGTACGAGTGGGTTTGTTTGTTTGTTTTTTTAATAAATAAATTATTAATTATTTTATTTAATTTTATTAATATCAAATTTTAAAAAATATTTTTAAATTTAGTAACCGTCACATTAACTGTTATTAGGTCAACATGTTATTTTAGGTCGAAATACACAAATTTGTATTGTTCAATGACCTAATTGCAATTTTTCTTTTTTAATTCGATGGCCCAATTATAATTTGTTGTGTAGTATGATGACTTATTTGACCTTTAATCCTAACGATACTTTTTCAAGTTATGTTCTTAAAAAAAATTGTTTAAATAAAGATATTTCTTTTCCAAAAAAATAAAAATAAAGATATTTCTTAAATTATTTATTATATGAATAAGTGTTAAATATGTCATCCAATTACACAGCAAACTGTAATTGGGTCATCAAACTAAAAAAAAAAAAAAAAAAAAAAAAAAAAAAAAAAAAAAACAATTACAATTACATCCCCAAACAACATAAATTCATGTAATTCAAGATAAAATGACATGTTAAGTTGTTAACTGGTAATTGTTGACGTGTCAGTTACCGGATTTAAAAATATTTTTAAAAAATTTTATTTAATAAATTTAAATAAAATAATTATTTAAATATTAAAAACAAAACAAACAAACAAACAAACAAATTAACCCCTTGATCATGGCGGGAGACGAAGAGACCTTCGTCTCTAGTCATGGCGGGAGACAAGAAATTGGAAACATCTGTGCCTATGTTCACCCTCACATATGGCTCTTCTTGACCTTGAACCTTAACCTCTACAAAAAGATAGAAACTTTGAAACTCAAAATAACTAATTAATTAACTACAAAGTTTGGGAAGAATTAACTACAAAGTTTATGTAGTGATTCTCCCATACGGGAGGTCATGAAATCGAGGTTCAGTGAAAGTGGTGTTGACTCTTTGTGTTTCAAAAGGTTGAGAAAGTATGCTTGGACCGTAGTGGTTGGAGTCAACTAATGTGGGCCGAGTTATCACGCAATCATTATGCTGTGGAACCTTGTCCACCTTACAAGGTGGACACTGTTGTATGTTCATAATTATAAAGATATATACTCATAATTTTTTAACTTTATATTCATACTTATTGAACAATATATTCACAATTACAAAACTCTATGTTCATAATTACTGAACTATATGTTTATAATTATAAAGCTATATATTCATAAGCATAAAGTTCTGAGTACCATAGGTCGGATGGTCAGTCTGATCATATATGATTGGAGCGCAATAAAGAGAACTAGACTCCACTAACAAGGGAACTACATTCGATCAACGATCCATGTCGGGTCAATGTTCTAGGAGGTCGATCATGATCGGATACATATCCTCTCAATAGGCCGCTTTGATACCAACCAAGTATATGATGTGATATAGTTAGGAATAATCCCTATCAATATATATATACACGTGCACATATGAAATTGAAAACAAAAGGAAAGAAAGAAAGAAGAAACATATAAACATTTATTATTGTACCTTACTGATAATACGAAACTGATAAATTGATCATAAATGCTTGGATGAAGCTTGGAAATATATGTATTTATGTAAAGGGTTTATAAAGATATTTTTGAAATAATAAAAATAGATGTTCCTAGCGACCTATTATTCCCATTGCAAATAGAATAATCCATTCCTAGAAATTTTAATATTTTTGTAAGAAGTTAAAAACTAAACCAAACAGCATATTAAATTTATTTTAAGAAACGACATTCCTTTTTTTTTATGTATTCCAATTTCCACGAACCAAGCAACACTTTTTTTGTCAACTTAAAAATATATTATTGCATCAAGAGTCAAGACATTTTAAATCGGAAGAGTTTTAATGCATTTATCATTAATTTTCTATTTTTAATTATTTTTAGAATTTCCCTTTTCTAAAACACTTTCTATTTTGGATTTCATATTTTCTAGGGGTGCTTGAGTCTAGGTAATTAGCCAATCGTTATACCCTACACCACGGCGCGCGTAGCACTGTGGTCGCGCGCCTCCCAAAACGATGTCGTTTTAGGAGGCGCGGTAGTAAGTTGCTGTGATTATGTATATTTGTTCATATATTTATGTATATTTTTTATTATGTACATTTTTTATATAATTATGTACATTTTTTTTATACAATTATATATGTACATGCGAATCAGGAAATTTTTGTGTATTATGTTAAGAGTTGATGTGTATTATGTTAAAAGTTTATGTTTATTATGTATTATGTTAGATTATGTGTATTATCTTTTAAAAAACAATATGTATATTTTGTTATACAATTTTGTACATTCGTGTATAACATTATGTACATTTTTTAACATGAGATTTTTTTTAAGGAAAATTAACCGCCAAACACTGGGTAGCGAATTTTCAAAAAAAAAAAAACAATCTGAAACGACGTCGTTTTGCATCTGGGCGCACAATGCAACGCGCGCCGTGGTGCAGGACTTTCCCTCAAGGGAAGCCACAGAGGTACCATTTGAGCACAAGGTGCTTGGCTATTATATTATTATAAGTTAAAATAACATAATACAGTCGTACCTTTAAAATGTCATTTTGCATGTAATTAGCTATCAACTAAGAACTAATTTATCAAACATCCTTTTATAACCAGCTAATGCTATCAGCTACTCAAATCCACTAACAACTATCAGCTAAGTCAATCCGCTATCAGTTAATAGCTATTTGACAAACAACCCATTTATAGAACATCTTATCTACAAATAAATTACTCCGTATCTTTTAACTTCACAATGCCAAATATGTACAATAAATAATTGTATTGACTTTACAAAACTCCAATAGTTTATAGAATCTTACTAAATGGACATAATGTTGATTATATATCTTAGAAAGAATAAAAAACTTTTGTGTGAAACAGAAAGTGGTGGCTCTAATTATATATAGAATTTGTTCTAGTTGTCTGGAGCCCAGGAGGATATGCTGGAAGTAGCTCATGGTGAACACTGGCACTTGCCTAGCATCAGGAAAGATATTGAAAGTTCAGCAATATTTGGGTTAATCTCTTGAATTTTGCAGTGGATTATATATGTTACAATATAAGGTTTGTTTGTCATCCCCACAACCACCCAATGGGGTCGATCAAAACTCGAACGGATTAATATCATTTCTTCAGATACCAGTGTAACATACAAAAAAACTTAGAGAATGATTATAATAGAGAACTTGAGTCTGGCAATGAAGAACCTATAAACATCCTTTTTGAACAAGTGAACTTGCAATGAAAGAGCAAGAAAGAGAAGTCTGAACTCCGCCGATAGGTGTTTCTAGTTGATCTTCAGCTCGAGCTCGAGCTCGAGTTCGAACACTAGAACTGCTTGAAAAAATGACAAGCTGAACTTGAACTCTATTTTTCGAGCTCGAGCTTGAGCCCCCTTGTTAGTAATCGAGCTCGAGCTCGGCTCGGGTTTGCGCCCCTAAGTTACCGCTTACACATTACTAATCAACAAAAGGTGCCACTCAATTATAAAAGTTTGAATATTTGAAGCATCAAATACAAGAGAGTGGAAAATCTAAAGGGATTTCATTCAAGTGACTTTCTTTGCACCATACAACAATATAGTTAGAAACCATCCTAGTGCAAATTGGTCAAAGATTATTTGATCAACTGAGAAAAGACAAGAGATACATGAGAAAATAGAAAAGAAAGAAATGATTTTGAAGGTTTTTGGATTCTTAGTAATTCTAGGATATTATGCCTCTCTTCCTTAATTACTTTCTTTAGAGATCATCTCCTGGGAACAAAAGAAAGACATAAAATGTTTCAGTAATTGAATATAATAGTTGCATTCAAAGAACAAAAATGATTGACTATGCTGTACCCGAATCACATGGATGATGGCTCACTGAAATCCCGAGGATTCCTGCATTTATAACATTCCGTTCTGCTGGCATAATTGTGCCAACCACATCCAAGTCTGTCCAATATAACATCCACTTCTATCAGATAAGAATGTGCATGAAAATACCATATAGGTTATAATAACTCGACATTACTATTTTATTGAGGATCGATCAAAATTAAAAAACTTCTTGTGTTAAAACAGTTTGTTATTCTGTGGGTAATGTGATCATGTATTGGCAGTAAATTCTGCATGGAAACTACTAAACTTCTGCTTTTGTCATTTCTTAATCAGAAACAGTTATCATATGTGAAGAAATACAAGATAAAATGTCAAGTTGTCAACTAACCTGTTGCAAATCCAGTCACCTTTCTTATATCCCGGAGGGACACTTGCATCATATCCATAACTTCCCGGTGTTATCATTCCAGCCCCAAGGCCATAATAGCCAATTTTCGAGGCTCCACATCTGTAGCAGTTTGTTCGGCTTGCATAGTTGTGAGCACAACAGGCATTGCAGTACCAGTCCCCGGGCAAGACCTCTGATTTATTACGCCCATATAAAGCCGCATCAGCTTCAGAAGCATACTTAGGACAATTGCATCGTTGGCATGCATCTCGTTTCTTAAAATTTATGTGTTGACATGCGGCGCACATCCAATCTCCTTCTTGGTTCATTCACCGTCTTGGTTTCTGGAAAATTTGAACATTCAATAAATAAAAACATATGGCAAGAACAAAAGGTTCAAAGTATATTTATTCATAACCAAACAGGATTTTTAAAGAAAAATGCAACAAGATAGAATAATGATTGTAGTATTCATTAGTTATCAGGTGCATCGGAAAATAATCGCATCTTTCTGAAAAGCAAAGCCTTCTGACATGTCAAAGTAAATGATGGAATACTAGAATTCGCACATTAATCTTGTTATTGATCAAAGTTGAATAGTAGGATCCTAGAAAATAGTTTGCATCAATCTTCCAATCCAAGATTGTGGCAAGTGTATGAACCGGAAGAATGAAGTGTGTACTTCCAGATTGAAGAAATTATATGAACTGCATAAGAAAAAACACTAATAATAATGCCTTACCAGGACAAGGTGCAGAGGACTGGCCTTACACAGCTTTAAACAGAAGAATTGCTTGCTGAAACTGGTGGCTTTTGGTGAATGTGTTGGGATGGTTTATATATACATCAAACGACCTTACTGGTGGGGCCCTAAATAATCTTTTCATACGTTTATACTTTCAAATGGTTTCCTTAACAGAAGTACCATATGGACAGGTGTGTTGGCTCTCTAACTTATGTTTTGTCAACTGTTAAACGAATTATGCATGGAGAGAGGCACATATAGTCCAGTTATTCCCCTCTTTACAGATTCCCCACAATTTTCATCTTAAATGGTTTCAATATTATGGTCTGTTCGATATCCATTTCTAGAGGAACTTACAAGAGAAAATCATATTTAGAAGGCGAGTACAAGGATATTTCACCTCCATCTGCCAGTAAGATGGATGCTAGCCACGTAAAGATGATATGGATGTGCACACTCGCATTCACCAAGTGTGTGTGTAACATCGGTGTTATCCTGCACAGACAATCTCCATTTGAGTAGGCTTATGTAGTATAGGTAGACATGGTTCAGTTCCAAACTGGAAAAAAGTTACAAGCAATTTACCATGTGGGAATCGATTCCTCATAATGCTCAATGAAGCCAATATCTATTCTCCCTTTTTGATTTGATTCTCAATAATTCAAAAGCAAACTGAAGATTCATATTCAGTGGCAATCTTCAAGTTCCCCTTCCACATTAAAAATGTGTATCTACCTTTAAGAGATCAAACTAAGGCAGTTGATCAACTCAAACCAAGAAGGCTCCCACTGGGAGGGTTGAACTTAGAACCTTGTGGTTACCAAGCTAATAGCCTGACGCCCTGACCAACTTGGCTGGGGTTGTCACAACATAGGCTATAGTTAACATGCCTTGTTGTGGGGTTTGAAACCAGAACTTTCTACCCGGTGGGAAATTTGGCAAATATGTTTTCTCTTTATCAAGATCCCCTATTTCGTTGTAGCATAGTTTTGTGCCACATTTCTTGGAATAATCATAAGCAGCATCATTTGATGATAAAGATCTGGGCATTGTGTTAAGATACAATGGGAAAAGAAAATAAGAAGAAAGCTCATTAAAAACTACTCCCTCCTTCCCTAATTGATTGTCTTACTTGTTTTTTGCACGGTTTTTAATGCAACATAACATATTTTACTAACTTTCCAAGTTTGTCCCTCAAAAGTAGGTGTTATTTGTACAAAGTACAATTGTACTTGCCTCTAAAAATTTGAAAAGTCAAAAGGGTAAATTGGGAAATGTAGAGTGATAGCTATGTTCAATTTTGGAAAGATGACACTATTTTGGGAAAAACCAAAAAAGAAAGTACGACATGTAAAATGGGACGGAGGGAGTATATAATAAAGTGGATTAATGAATCAATATGTTATTATACTCAATCAAACAATGCAATGTACAATTTAAATAGACGAAGAAATATGTTTTAAAGTCAGCCAGAATAGAGTATAAAATTGATGATAGAATATCTAAATTAAAGATCATCTTAGGATTCTTAGCAAATTGAAGGCCTAATTATAGAGTATAATGACTATATGCCTAAATTATAAAAATCACTCTAGCTAGGTCCCTGTCTAGTTTAGAGCATCTGTAGAAGTTCCATTTTTTTTTGAAGTTGTAGTAAAACAACTGAAAATAGTGTTCATAATGGAAAAGCAGGAACAGTCGTTAGAGGGTGTGACACATTTGAAGTTGTTTGACGACCTATAGGGCCGTTACTTGTTGAAACCACACACATAGCCAAAACATGTAAGCACAAAATGCATCCATGTTCACCTGGGATTCGATAAGGAGGAATCCTAATCACCGTTTTTTAACCAGACAATATGAATATTGTATACAATGAAAACCTCATTCAAATCTTCATCCTTTATTCTTTATCTGTGACTATTCTCTAAAGGTAGACAATTCTCTTCAATAATACTAGCTAGAATCCACATCCTAATGGGGATGAGAGAAATAGCCGTTGCTTTTGAATTTTGCATATTCCTATTACGTTATGCAGATTAAAGTTTAGCTAGTGCTTATTGGTGTGCTAATTATTGTTTGATAATGATATATTCTGCTCTACTCCTATATTGCAAGTCATTCACTGGGAAAAGAACAGAACAAGAAGAAGAAAAGATAGCACAAAACTTAAGTCTACTTGCTAGTCACAAAAGCACGAAAATGACTGTAGATGCCCTTTTCACTTTCTATGTTAGTTTTATCTAAAAGAGGGGATTGAAAGGTCTCAAAGCAAATTTACAAGTTGATAATGTGTTGTTAAGGGCAAGGATTATGAAACTTCTCAACTCAGACTTAATAAACGCTGGACTTTGCGGAAACTTTATTGGCTTCATGAGTGTTTCAGAAAAGGAAGATGGTAACATGTACAATATAATAATCAAAATTACACATAACATCAAACCAAGAGAAAGAGGATCCGCCTGTACCTGTTAATTATCAAACCAATAATCACCCAAATCCAGAAAAGATCTCGAGAAAGCTCCTCATCTAGCTCAGTGATGACTTCTTTTGGCATCAGTGCACATTATATTCCACAGCATCAGAATAAGACAGATGGATTATATTCATTGGACATTTTGTCAATGGATCATTGGACCCGAAACCATGTTACATGCATCAAAAGTAATGATCAATCTTGATCCATTGCAATGCAGCATCGAGTAGCCACATATGCAAAAATATTATGGGTGTCTTAATCAGGAATTAACCATCATTTCCCTGTAAGTCTGTGACAGTATAAGATATGCTCTACCATAACCCAGGTTATTGGATGCAAAGCAACTACCATCTTCTACAGAGTTCTTTAATTTCCAGCATCCTAGTTCTCAAAGTTGCCCAGGCCAGCGGGGCTCCCGCTAACTAAAGTGGTCGACCACTGACCTAAAGTTACCACTCCAGTGGGGTTCCACTCCCACCCGCATCGGGGAGCTAGGGTTCCCCAGGCTCGAGTTTGGGCCATTGGGCTCCCTAAGTTGGTCGGAATGTTGAGATGGATTCCTGCACAGAGTCAACGAGACTGACGGGAAGGCTGATACCTACAATTAACCATTTTTGTAGTGTAAATAAATTGAAAGCATATAATATATTAACTACAAACACATTAACTGCAAGTACAAAATATAAATCAAAGTCCACAAACAATGCAAGATGAACTGGTCCATGGTATAACAATTGCAACTTTACACTATCACAAGAAGAAGGGTGGAATTAAACAAAAGAAAGATAATAAACCCACACATGAACGATCTTAACAATGAGCCCACACAAGTGAAAGACAAATTCAATAACCAGCAACCAGCAAGAATGTCTATTCAGTACCTAAGATACTTCCCACAAGGGGTAGGATTGCTGAAGCAAGTAGTGTTGTCCATATCTGAGCTGTAAGGCTGTAATATGCGCGCGCTACCAATATCTAACCCTGTTGAAACCCCAAATCAGTTAAGCTCAACCCGGAATTAGCCTTTATATTATTCATAGATGAAATTGGGATTTGGGTAATCAACAGTATCTATATATAGATTTCTGTTTGCTCTTGTGTGAAAATGAATATGGCCCAGGTTGTGAAACGGGTTTATGAGCATAGTGCATGTTACGCTACGAATGGCGATACGGAAGTTTGGGAGCGTTATGCATCCGGCATACGGATGCAAAAATGACGTCGTTTGGGCGTCTAATTTAGCTGGTAAATGAATTTATTTGATACTTAATTTAGTTCGTGGTGGAAATTAAACACTTAACAATAATAAATAGACCTATTTGACACTTGTGTCTTTTCTTTAATATTTTAAAATTATTTTAAAATTTAAATTTTTTATATTTAATAATATTTTTAATGTAATTTTTAAATATATAAATTTTATACATTAATAATAAACTTAAAATTATAAAAAAGTTAAATAAAAAATAATTTCAATAATATCCGGTTAACTGAATCATAGATTCATAGACATATAATGTGATTATATTAACGAGTTTGGACATATATATACAATAAAGTAATTATTTATATTGAGAAGGATGGATAGATAGGGTGGGCCGGTGGGCGTATTAGCAGTTTACTGATACATATGTAGCGATCGGGCTACCGGCGGGAAGTGGCCGGACAAGATACATAACGGTGCTAGCTATTTAATAAGCAATTAACGGTGGTCGGCGGGGCGATTGAAAGAGTTCCGTCGTGCCGTAGCGAGAACAGTCTTGTCGGCGACGATGAAGTACGCCATCCCCGCCGCCGTTGAGACTATCAGAGCTTGTGCTGTCGGGTTCAGATTTGCCTTCGCCCATGGTACCATCCTCACGCTAGCCAACTGCACATAAAATCTGTTTAAATAGTAAACAACACAGATAAAATGTAACAAAATAGAGAGATTGAGCTAGCTTAGCTTACCATGGGAATGGCAGTTGCTACGGTTGTAACTGCGGCTGCTTTAGCTCCTGCAACAACGCCCTCTGCACAACAAATTATATTTATTGATTATTCAATAATTATCAATCCTTACCTAATAGGTTGTAAGGAAGATCAGATGTATATATACCATGAGAGTAGCGCTTCGCCATGGCCAACTTTTGGTCCAAGCTAACATTTTTGGAAGCCATTGTAATGGATTAGCTTGAAGTAGTGTTTAATTTGCAGTAATATTTGATTATTTTATTGAAGAAAAATATGCAGATCGAATGAAGCTTGTTTTGTTGAGGATTGGGAGGAGATAATAAGTGGGGTGTGTCATGTGTGTATATATAGACAGAAGCTAAGGAATGGGATTATCTATCGGATCGGAGATAGATGAGATTTTGGGAATTGAGGAATGAAGAAGTTGTGGGAGCACGTGGATGGGACGGTGGTTTTGCGAGAATTCTAACGTCGGAGTCGCTTGTTTTTTTAAGGTAGGTTGGATTTTACAAGAATCTAGGCCCGATTTCGTCGTGCTTGGTCGGTCCGCAAATGATGCTTTGGACCCGTGTCCACAATGCATTGTGGACACAAATTCAAAACGATGTTGTTTTCAGAGAAAAAAGGTCATCGGTGTTATTCGTTTGTGCCATTATGAATGTACAGTTATGGAATTATGAATGTAAGTTATAAAATTATGAACACAGAGCTCTGAAATTATGAACTTGCAATTATGAACATATAGTGATAAAATTATGAACATAGAGCTCTAAAATTGTGAACATCGAGCTTCAAAAATTATGATTTTATTTTTTTTTTTTTTTTTTTTTTTTTTTTGAAATAGACGAGGAAATATATATTAAGCAAGATCCATGCTCAAAAACGGAGCAATGGAAGGAAAGGGAACAAACGAACAATCAGAACAGTCAGGCATAGACAAGGCTTCCCGAGCTAGTGTATGGGCAACCCTGTTCGCGGACCGTTTAGCAAACAAAAAGCCTAAGTTACTAAAAACTGCGGCTATAGATCTAACATCATTAACTAAAAGATCAAAGGAGGAATTGAAAGCATGAGAGATAGAGATGGAATTAACAACTTGTAGGCAATCTGTTTCAAGCAGCACATTATCAATATTGGTGCCTCTGATCCACTTCAACGCTTCCCGAACAGCAATAGCTTCGGCTTCATTCGGCTTGTGTAGAGAGAACCAGGGGAGCCTTCTAGCTGCAACAAGTGCGCCTGTGTGATCACGAAGAATGAATCCAAAACCCATCCTTTTGTTAGCGGAGTCAAGGGCAGCATCAACATTGAGCTTAAGCATTCCATGAGGAGGTCTGGTCCAAGAAGTAAGAGAATCTGTACTCCTGGTATTAGAAACAGTATAAGCATTTACTTTAGGCCATTCAAAAATGAAGTTTTTGACTGATAGGCAAATAAAAGATGCATTGAGAATAGTGTGGTTCCAGAGCTTTTCATTTCTGGCCTCCCATAATTTCCAACAGATAGAGATAATTAAGCATATATCAGCATCAGATTTAGAGGAGAAGATACGCTCCAGCCAATCAAAAAAAGTGTTGTCAGAATGATAATCAACACCTCCCAAGATATCCCAACAGTTACGTGCAAGTGGACAGATAACAAAGAGGTGGAAATCAGTCTCTCCTACAACGTTACATATTTGACAAGAATCTGGAATTTGGACATGCCTAGACCTCAGATTATCACAAGTGGGTAAGGAGGAGGAGCATAGCTGCCATAGAAAGGATTTTATTTTTGGTGGGAGATTAAGTTTCCAAGCTCTTGTCCAGAAAGGGGGTTGAAGATGATCCATATTACCCAATATATGTTTGTAACAACTCCGAACAGTAAATTTTCCTTTCTCATCATGCATCCAAATAATCTTGTCATTGGTAGGAGAATTCGGTAGCGGAATAGACAAGATCAAATCTCTGTCAACTTGACTGAAAGTTGAGCCAATAAGGGTGGCATTCCACGAGTGATCAACTGCATTAATCAGGGAAGCCACAGATGTAACAAGAGGATGATCCGGCATAGATGTTTGGATGAATGGGAACTCAGAATTGGGAAGCCAAGGGTCGGTCCAAATATTGACAGAGTTGCCATCTCCTATCCTCCATCGACAGCCCATCTTAAGAGTGTGTTGGGCTTCAAGAATGCTACGCCATATGAAAGAGGGATTGCTTCCAAGTTGAGCATCAAAGAAAGATGAGTTGGGATAATACTTTGCTCTATAAACTCTGGATAACAAGGAGTTAGGTTGTTGAACAAGTCTCCAAGCTTGTTTTCCTAACATGGCAATGTTGAATTCCCTAATACGTTTAAAGCCCATACCTCCCCATTTCTTAGGTATACTCAATCTCTCCCAACTTTTCCAACGAATTCCTTTGTTTCTGTCACCAGTACATCCCCACCAAAAGCTATTCATGGTTCTTTCAATGTCCTTACCCATTTCGATAGGAAGGAGGAAAACACTCATTGCAAAAGTTGGTATGGCTTGGATAACATTTTTAAGAAGAATTTCTTTACCGGCTCTAGATAGGAATTTATGTGTCCAACTCTTGATTCTGCCAACAACCTTATCTTTAATGAAACCCAAAATTTCACGTTTGTTACGACCAATGATAGAGGGTAGGCCAAGATAGCTTCCATTCAGATTGCCCTCTCTAATGCCCATAATATTGCAAAAGGCAGTCTTGGAGTTGGTACATGTGTTTCTGCTGAAGGAAAGGGTAGATTTTGTGTAGTTCACAGATTGGCCAGAGGCAGAGGTGAAGGTTTCAAGGATGTTTTTGAGAGCTGCGGCTTCAGATGGAGTAGCTTTGCAAAATATATAACAGTCATCTGCAAAAAAGAGATTTGTTATAGTTGGGGCTCTTCGGGCTATGGATATGCCATGGAGCAGCCCGGAAGTCTGGGATTTTTGGATCAAAAGGTGGAGAGATTCAAGGATGAGAATGAAGAGATATGGTGACATTGGATCACCCTGTCTGAGGCCACGATTAGGGATTACTGTACCAATTGCCCTTCCTTCAAGAAGAATGGTATATCTGACAGTTGAGATCATTTCTCGAATCAAGTTCACAAAGTGACTAGAGAAGCCCATTTTTTCCATGACTTTTAACAGGAAGTACCAATTAACTCTGTCAAAAGCCTTGCTCATATCCAGTTTAACCCCCACATAACCTGTATTCCCTTGGCTCTTTCGTTTGAGGTAGTGGTTCAACTCAAAGGCTAGCATGATGTTATCGGAGATAAGTCTTCCCGGAACAAAGGCCGATTGGGATTCAGAAATAATGTTTGCCAACAAAGGTTTAATGCGATTTGCTAGAACCTTAGATAGAAGCTTGTAGAGGGTATTGCATAGAGCAATAGGTCTTAGATCGCCCATTGAGTCAGGTTTGGTTTTCTTTGGGATGAGGACAATATAGGTAGAATTGAGGCTGACTGGGAGCTTTCCTGTTCGAAAGAAATCTGAACAAAAATGGTGCAATTCACTGCCAATTATATCCCAGAAGTGTTGGAAGAAACCCGGATTAAGACCATCCGGGCCTGGGGATTTATCCGGTTTCATATCAAACAAAGCATCTTTTACTTCTTGGAAGGTAACAGTTCGGCTCAGAGAAGCATTATGGGAAGCATTAATTAGAGGCACAATACAGTCGGCAGCAGCATTCATAATATCCAGAGAAGAGCAAAATAAATCATGAAAATAAGAAGTAATGAGAGAATCCAGAGCAGTACCTCCTTCGACCCAATTCCCGTTGCTATCCTTGAGCTTAGTTATCCGATTTGCTTGTTGTCTTCGACGGACTGACTTGTGGAAGAAGCTGGAATTGGTATCTCCATCCTTTAGCCAAAATTGTTTTGCCCTTTGACGCCAATAGTCACTTTGTTGCTGAAGGACGCGAAGATATTGCGCTTGGGCTTCAGAAAACTGAGAAATGCCTAGTTGGTCACGTCTGTGCTTAGTAGATTCCATACGCCGACGCCAGAAATCCAGACGGCGCTGAAAGTCTCGTGCGAAATTTTTCCCCCAAATCCATATAGCTTTTCCACAGCGGCCCACTCTGTTCATTAGGTCCTGACCATGAGATTTAGACCAGCTATCAATCATAACCTCCCTGCAATGTGCTTCACGTAACCATAGATTTTCGAACCGGTATCTGATACTAGGATTATGAATTGGGGGCGGCAGAATTTGTAGATGGAGAGGCATGTGGTCGCTCTTCGGAGTGGTGACAGAGCAAGCCTTAGCACTTGTAAACATCTCACACCAAGAATCTGTGACAAGGATTCGATCCAATTTTGCTTCAATCCAAGTAGGGGTACCTTTTGAGCGCTCCCAGGTGAATTGGTAACCATCAAAGGCGTAGTCTTTCAAACCACTTGTTTCAACTGCCTCTCGAAAGCCTCGGATTAATCTCATGGGTTGGGGATTCCCGCCGCGTTTCTCCTCAGGGTGAAGCACATCGTTAAAATCTCCCATGACTACCCATGGTAGTGTGCTGGAGGTAGCTAATCGCTTGAGTAAGGACCAGGATTGTTGTCGCTCATGTCTATCAGGTGCCCCATAGAAACCGGTAAAGCGCCATATAGAGTCTCCGGCGTTCAGAGAAACAATAGCATCGATGTGGTGTTTAGAGTAGGAACGTATGGTGACTTCTGTGCCATCCTTCCAGAAGAGAGCAAGACCACCGCTATGGCCTTCATTTTTTACATAGAAAAGACCCAGGTATCCTAATTTGTTGCGGATGGGGTGAAGTTTGTTTGGACCTGCAAAAGTTTCAGCTAAAAAAATAATGTTGGGTCTCTTTGAGTGGACTAGGTCCACTAGGACTTGAACTGTCTTTGGGTTCCCAAGCCCACGACAGTTCCAAGACAAGAGACTCATTGAACTGGGCGGGCCTGATTTTATAGTTATTGAATTATGAATATACAGTTATGCAATTATGAACACAGAGCTCTGACATTATGAATTTACAATATGAATAATATTGATAAAATTATGAATATAAAGCTCTAAAATTGTGAACATAGAGCTTCAAAAATCATGATTGTGATCGGTCGGCAGTGGTTTGGCAGGGTGAGGACAAGAATTCGAGCAGTAGTAGAAAGGGAGAAAACCATGGGTGGGGTGACATTAATCGCACTCTCAAATGGCCAAATGTATGCAAAAGAAGCTGGGCAGGCTATAATCAATAATCCACAACATTCCTACAGCTTCCCCATACATACATTTGTGCCTAACCTCTAGGCCCATTGATATCTTTTTTTACCATGGATTAGATATGATTTTGTACATTGAATCCCTCCTCAAGACTGGGTTCACTTTTTCCTACCCTTTTCCATTAATTAAATGTGATTTTTTTCCTATATATTCTTTTAATGCTACATTCACCCAATCTTGTAGACGTACTGCTGATTGATCCCATTCATTTAACTTGTTCAGCACCTTGTCCCTTAAACATGAGGTTGGGGGTTCGATCCCCACCCATGTGAATGGAGTAAATCATTTGGCCAGTCCCCTACCACTTAGTGTGCTGACCGTAGGGACGGGGAATTAGTCTTCTGGCTTTCAGCTGGAGGGATACCTTTGGGCAACCAAAAAAAAACTTGTTCAACAAAGATTGTTGCAACATTTGACTCACTTCACAGGGATATATAATAATATATGAATTTTTTATTTATTTTTTTTGTCAGATCACGTGGTGTCCTGAGCAGGTCCTAATTATAGGAGGAACCTTTAAGTTCGTATCATACTTTAAATAATCCTCATTCACACCGGCCCCGAGTCCCCGACCCAATTAAAGAGCAAAATGCTTGTCAGTTAATTTTTTCATCCCAATCAAAGTTGGTATAATTAGTACTCTATTTTATTCTTATTAAATTAAATAAATAAATGATAATAATTTAGTAGCTACAACAAAAAATAATACATATGCATTTCTTTAATTTAGAATTATGTGTCTACAATACCTTTATTCAAAAAAATTATTCATTATCAATAAATTAAATAAGAGAAATAATTTCATTAGTTATATTGTCTTTATTTTTCTCTAATATAAAAATTCTTTATATTTAAATTCATCAATTGATTATATTAGCCACATTGTCCCTACAATGTCTTTATTAAAAAAATTATTCATTATCAGTAAATTAATTAAGAGAAATAATTTCATTAGTTATATTGTCTTTATTTTTCTCCAATATAAAAATTCTTTACATTCAAATTCATCAATTGATTATATTCGCTACATTGTCCATACAATGTCTTTATTAAAAAAAAATTATTCACTATTTCTTAATTAAATATCAAAGTTATAAAACAAAATAATACTATATATTTATTTACCAAGTATTTTATTATTCAATTAGCAGTTAGCGGTTAGCGTTCGCGGATTATATTAGCATATTTTACCAGCAGATTATATCAAAGGTCGGTAAAAAAGATATTTGAAAAAATTAGCTATTTAGATTAACATGTAAAATGACCTAAGGGTATACATAATAATAATAATAATAATAATAATAATAATAATAATAATAATAATAATAATAATAATAATAATAATAATAATAATAATAATTGTTTTTAAAAAATAAAAAATATATATAATTAAGCTAATCATAT